>NC_143026.1:30827500-31050000 GCF_057628025.1 Oncorhynchus mykiss | reverse complement strand
TTGAAATAAATAAATGAGGTCCTAATCTATGGATGTTACATGGCTGGTCAGGGGCGTAGCTATAGGTGGGCCTTGGAGGGCATAGGCCCACCCACTGGGTAGCCAGGCCCAGGCCCAGCCAATCAGAATTAGTTTTTTTCCCCACAAAAGGGCTTCATTATAAACAGAAATACCCCTCATGAATCAGATTTGTATGTGGCTTGAAATATCCAATTCCATGTGCCTTTTGACTATTCAGACTTAAAAAAAAGAACAGATTCTAATCGGATATGCAAATAAATAGGATTTGAGTCACTTCAAACTGCCAATGTGAACAAGGCTTTAAAGGCACAAAGCCCAAAACGGTTATGGCCGAGACCGAGACAGAGTAGCACTTTATTCATTTTGGGATGATATTGTTATGACCCCAGGCAATTAAATGCTCTAATTCTGCATACCAATCCTAATTGCTAGTTAAGTCATTAGAAGCCTGCGTGAAGGGGATAGTTGCGTTAACGTCATATCCCGACATAGAACATAAACATCTGATAAGCAAAAGGCAAATAATATAAATAATTTTGGAGGGTGTATACGGTGCATTCAGAACGTATTAGACCCCTTTACCTTTTCCACATTTTGTTAAGTCACAGCCTTATTCTAAAATTGGTTTTGTTTTTTTCCCCCTCATCAATCTACACACAATAGCACATAATGACAAAGAGGAAACAGGTTTAGACAATTTTGCACATATATCCCATTCACATAAGTATTCAGACCCTTTACTCAGTACTTTGCTGAAGCACCTTTGGCAGCGATTACAGCCTTGAGTCTTCTTGGGTATGACACTACAAGCTTGGCACACCAATACTTTGGGAGTTTCTCCCATTCTTCTCTAAAGATCCTCTCAAGCTCTGTCAGGTTGGATGGGGACCGTCGCTGCACAGCTATTTTTAAATCTCTCCAGAGATGTTAGATCGGGTTCAAGTCCGGGCTCTGGCTGGGCCACTCAAGAGGTCAGGAGACACTGTGGCCCCATCCGATGACACCCCTGGGCAGGGCCAAACAGGAAGGATATAACCCCACCCACTTTGACAAAGCACAGCCCCCACACCACTAGAGGGATATCTTCAACCACCAACTTACCATCCTGAGACAAGGCCGAGTATAGCCCACAAAGATCGCCGCCACGGCACAACCCAAAGGGGGGGGGGGGGGGTGCTAACCTAGACAGGGAGATCACATCAGTGACTCAACCCACTCAAGTGACGCACCCCTCCTAGGGACGGTATGAAAGAGCCCTAGTAAGCCAGTGACTCAGCCCCTGTAATAGGGTTAGAGGCAGAGAATCCCCGTGGAAAGACGGGAACTGGCCAGGCAGAGACAGCAAGGGCGGTTCGTTGCTCCAGAGCCTTTTCGTTCACCTTCACACTCCTGGGCCAGACTACACTCAATCATATGACCCACTGAAGAGATGAGTCTTCAGTAAAGACTTAAAGGTTGAGACCGAGTTTGCGTCTCTCACATGGGTAGGCAGACCATTCCATAAAAAGTGAGCTCTATAGGAGAAAGCCCTGCCTCCAGCTGTTTGCTTATAAATTCTAAGGACAATTAGGAGGCCTGCGTCTTATGACCGTAGCGTACGTGTAGGTATGTACGGCAGGACCAAATCAGAGACATAGGTAGGAGCAAGCCCATGTGATGCTTTGTAGGTTAGCAGTAAAACATTGAAATCTGCCCTTGCCTTGACAGGAAGCCAGTGTAGGGAGGCTAGCACTGGTGTAATATGATACATTTTTGGGGCTTCGCCATGTTTCATTGAAATATACAGCTGTGTGTCATCCGCATAGCAGTGAAAGTTAACATTATGTTTTCGAAATTTACAGTTGATTTGTCAGAGGACAAACCATTCACAGAGACAAACTGATATTTTTCCGACAGATAAGATCTAAACCAGGCCAGAACTTGTCCGTGTAGACCAATTTGGGTTTCCAATCTCTCCAAAAGAATGTGGTGATCGATGGTATCAAAAGCAGCACTAAGGTCTAGGAGCACGAGGACAGATGCAGAGCCTCGGTCTGATGCCATTAAAAGGTAATTTACCACCTTCACGAGTGCAGTCTCAGTGCTATGATGGGGTCTAAAACCAGACTGAAGCATTTCGGATACATTGTTTGTCTTCAGGAAGGCAGTGAGTTGCTGAGCAACAGCCTTTTCTAAAATGTTTGAGAGGAATGGAAGATTCGATATAGGCCGATAGTTTTTTATATTTTCTGGGTCAAGGTTTGGATTTTTCAAGAGAGGCTTGATTACTGCCACTTTTAGTGAGTTTGGTACACGTCCGGTGGATAGAGAGCTGTTTATTATGTTCAACATAGGAGGGCCAAGCACAGGAAGCAGCTCTTTCAGTAGTTTAGTTCGAATAGGGTCCAGTATGCAGCTTGAAGGTTTAGAGGCCATGATTATTTTCATCATTGTGTCAAGAGATATAGTACTAAAACACTTGAGTGTCTCTCTTGATCCTAGGTCCTGGCAGAGTTGTGCAGACTCATTACAACTGAGCTTTGAAGGAATACGCAGATTTAAAGAGGAGTCAGTAATTTGCTTTCTAATAATCATGATCTTTTCCTCAAAGAAGTTCATGAATATATTACTGCTGAAGTGAAAGCCATCCTCTCTTGGGGAATGCTGCTTTTTAGTTAGCTTTGCGACAGTATCAAAAAGGAATTTCGGATTTTTCTTATTTTCCTCATTTAAGTTGGAAAAATAGGATGATCGAGCAGCAGTAAGGGCTCTTCGATACGGCACGGTACTGTCTTTCCAAGCTAGTCGGAAGACTTCCAGTTTGGTGTGGTGCCATTTCCGTTCCAATTTTCTGGAAGCTTGCTTCAGAGCTCGGGTATTTTCTGTATACCAGGGAGCTAGTTTCTTATGATAAATGTTTTTAGTTTTTAGGGGTGCAACTGCGTCTACTGTATTGCGCAAGGTTAAATTGAGTTCCTCAGTTAGGTGGTTAACTGATTTTTGTCCTCTGGCGTCCTTGAGTAGACAGAGGGAGTCTGGAAGGACATCAAGGAATCTTTGTGTTGTCTGAGAATTTATAGCACAACTTTTGATGTTCCTTGGTTGGGGTCTGAGCAGATTATTTGTTGCAATTGCAAACATAATAAAAGGGTGGTCCGATAGTCCAGGATTATGAGGAAAAACATTAAGATCCATAACATTTATTCCATGGGACAAAACTAGGCTGTCTGTGACAGTGACAGTTAGTAGGTCCAGAGACATGTTGGACAAAACCCACTGAGTCGATGATGGCTCCAAAAGCCTTTTGGAGTGGGTCTGTGGACTTTTCCATGTGAATATTAAAGTCACCAAAGATTAGAATATTATCTGCTATGACTACAACGTCTGATAGGAATTCAGGGAACTCAATGAGGAACGCTTAAGTTTTAAGTTTTTTATTTTTAACACATTTGCAAACATTTCTAAAAACCTGTTTTCGCTTTGTCATGTTATGGGTAGATTATGATTAGGAACAAAATCTATTTAATTAATTTTAGAATAAGGCTGTAACGTAACAAAATGTGGAAACAGTCAAGGGGTCTGAATACTTTCTGAATGCACTGTTTATAAAGATAATGCAACAGAACGAAAAGAGAATGACATGATATTGTCGGTGCCAATGTTACTGGCCTCCCTTTTTTACAGCTTTGTGAACGTTTAGGACAAACACAGGATATTGAGGTTGAATGTGAAGATAGTCTTCCCACAGTGATGCAACATCTTTTTTTTATGACAGTCATGCACTTTCTAGAGTTAATTGCAGTCATGAATGGTCTCGAATGAGGCGTAGTATCGTGTCATAGTCATATAGTATTTTTGTTACCAACAAAGTACAACCGCAACCTAAAATCAACATCCTAACACTGCACAACATCAAGTTTACTGGGTCTATATTATGTCACATTTATGATTATTGTCCTCCCACAACTGTCTTATGACCTCCCTAAGGCCTAGACTCAGACAGTGGGAGGGAGAGCAGGGACAGCCAGACAGACAATGGGTGGTGTCCTTTTCCTCCACTGCTACTGCCATGTCACCCCAGGGCCACAGAGGGCGTGTTTACCACCATGGTTTGTGTAAAACACCCCATTAAAATGACCTAATTCCTATATGTTAATTGTGAATGGAAAGCTGGAAACTATGAATGAGCTGATTTGGCTATCGGCAGAGAATGATAGAGGACTTTTCTTTGTATCTGTCCCATTATGCCTAGTTAAATAAAGGCTCTTTAAAATAAAATAAAATAAATGTCGTCTGTGAGCGCATGGGCAGCGCCATTGAGGCCATCTATATTTTGAAGTAGTCACTTTTCTTATTGTACTGCCTTTATGACTTGGTAAACAAACTGAAAGGGTGCATACTGCCACCTGGTGTGTGTTGCTTGAACAGGTATAAAGCCAAGGTTTGCAATTTATTGGCACTTGTAGTTATGGAATGTTTGCTCACAAGTATAATTAATTGCCTGATCCCTTCTGAGGACCTGAATGGAATTATATGATTCTTCCTTAACCCATAGAAAGCCCACTGAGTTGACTACTTGAAAATGAATGTCCTGAATGGCACTGCCCATGCTAAAATGTGCTTTGGGCTCTAGAGTCTCTATCATCCTCTATGGTTATCCCTTGGATATTGAATGATTGATGTACCAAGGTTTGGTTTTTGATGCACTTTGGTAAATTGTTTTAGACTTCATTGTAAATTAAACTTCAATTGTAAATTGTTTTAGGCTTCACGTCCTGTCTGTTCATAACAATGGGTTTATACAGTACATCTAGAAAGGTTACAGTGGCTACGGTGGTCCTCGAGCAACACATGTCCCTCTTACCAAGACGACATTTAGGTTAATCTTACTGTCAGAAAAAGCATCTCTCCCATTTTCTCCTTCACAGCCACATTTTGCACAACATTGCAAACTACCTGAAAAGGTTATTGGAGACACCAAGGGCTAAATCAATGACAATTAATAATGGTTAAGAATAATTCTGAAAATATCTGTCCTCTTTTATCTTCTTTGTGACAATGGGAAATACCATTTAAGGTCACCTGAATCGACCAGAGATGGCTCCCTCACTGGGCTGCTGGATGGGTATTTTCAGATCAGATGGCTAGCAGTTCAAAGACAATCCTCTCCAAAACTCAGATCTATTCAAAAGAGACAGCCTGCCAAGCTTTGATGTAGCGCCCCATGTCAGAAACAGTGGTTGTTCTAAAATAATAATATATGCCTTTTAGCAGACTATTTTATCCAAAGCAACAGGCATGTGTGCATACATTTTACATACAGGTGATCCCAGGAATCGAGCCCACCAACCTGCCACTGCAAGCACCATGCTCTACCAACTGAGCTACAGAGGATCTCTAGGATCAAAGTTAAGCCAAGCTGTACTTTTATGCAGTTGCATGTATGTACTTCGTTTTTCCATGTATAAACTATTACATGCAGGGCCCACATTCAAGTAAATAATTTGCTCTGATCCTTACACTAACGCCCTGATGTCACACTGTGGACAACATTTGGAAGATACATCTCCCACTGGTGGTACTGTAACCACCAAATAAGGTCATTTTGGCCCTTGATTACTCAACAGTCCCAAAAATCACACATGAAAAAAATGGCATTTCCTGTTAGTCCCAGTCTTCCTGTTTTGGAATGCATTGTTTTGTCTGCCTCCCAATTCCGTTTATTGACCCTGGTGGTGAGCATTTTAAACAATACCACAGAAACCCAACCTGACATCATCCACCCCTCCATGGGCTGGCTGGATATGAGGAAAACCTTCCTCCCTCCCTTTTTCATTGAACCTCAAAGTTACTGTTTCACACTGCGGTTGTGTGTTCAAGGCCAGGATGAAACAGAACCATGTCAGCAGTAGTAGAATAGCCTATTCCCTCACTGCTATCCCAATTAGACCAAAGACTTCCTATGACCTCAGCCGCCCCCATTCCCTAGTCTTAGTAAGAGGGGGAGAATCATCGTCTGTGAATTTATGGCTACATATTAACCACCACTAGGGATTACGAGTAGGCTGTCTGTTTTCTTAGCACCCAAGCCAAAACACATGGAGAGTTATCATTACTATGGAGATTGGAATACACTTTCAAACAGAAAAAGTAGGGCACATTTTTGGAGGTGCAAAATTGATGACTTATGTTGTGATATCCTGAACTACTGGAGTCTGCATTTGGCTCAAAACTCAGCTTTTAATTTGAAATGGTGGTCCCTCTACTAGGGGTCCCTCCTGATTTGGTAAAAAATATCCTTGCTCCAATAACCAATATAACATAATGTACAAATCATTGAGAGATTAGTGGTAATGAGGAAGTTGTGGCCGTATGCACATTCGTATTAGGTGTTGTGACAGATGGGTATGGATTTCATCCATACCAGTTGGTGGTTTTATCTTAAAAATATTAGATAAGTCAATACACAATACTCTTCAAGTGTTAGAAACCACACACATTATAAATACACACATTCAAAAAATCGGTTTATTTTACTACTGTGGTAATACAGTATAGATTTTCAATTTCTCTCTGGGCACATTTCTCAAACTATGAACAAACTTCTTGCTCAGAAACCTTTCAGCCACTAAATAACACACAGATAGCAGTAATCAGCTGCCATTACTTCAGTTGTTTACACCCCATAATGCACTCTAAACCAGCTGTCTGTGCACTTTTCTAGATTCTCCCAAAATACCAGATATTAAATGGACTTCAGTGAAGCTCTCATATAGCACTATGGCTCTATAGTCAGCCAGGATCTAGTCAGATAGTTGAACAGGGCCATTCCCCTCGGGGCCAGCTGAACCTTTTTGTATCCAAGCTACCTTCCAGTCAGGCCTTGTTTTCCCAAATGGTCGTCCATAAATACTTTTCCAAACCCAAGGTGAAAGCTAAAAAAGGAAAATAATGCTATCCATGCGAAACGTGAGGAAAAAAAGCTCAGTCGGCTGATTTACAGTTGACCGATGTTCTCTCAGGACTTACATTTTCTATGGATGAAGGGTGTGAATTACATTTCAGTGTTTCTCACTGTCCACTGTTCTTCAGTGAGATGCAACCAGATCGCAGGCATTGAATGTATTGTGTTAAATCGCTGAACTTAGATAGCTTGGATAGCTTGGATAGCTTGGATAGCCCTACAAAAAGGTTCAGGTGGCTGACATTAAGGAAAGAGCTGAGTGGAATGGCCCTGCTTCCACTATCTTACATCCTGGCTGACTATAGAGCCATAGTGCTATAAATCCATACCCACAAAAACATTTTGTCAATGTGTCAGATCATACAGTAGAATTTGAAAGAGTTAGAACATATATTATCTTTACTTTCACATACTGATAAATCACACCCTATAATTTTACAACACGTAGCTTGTAATGCATTTCTATAATTCTCGGAACCCTAAGACAATTGCCTGAGACTTCAATTATCCGGCACATGAGCACTCTGGATGTATACACTTGCTTTACTTAAAATTGACCAGTGTCTTCTGTTTTCATGTTACAGTTTCATAAAGAACAGGTTTGATTTTCAATTTCCTTCTAG
The DNA here is from genome assembly GCF_057628025.1 of Oncorhynchus mykiss. NCBI lineage: Eukaryota > Metazoa > Chordata > Actinopteri > Salmoniformes > Salmonidae > Oncorhynchus > Oncorhynchus mykiss. The sequence goes on along the minus strand of NC_143026.1, from coordinate 31,042,413 downwards.
TCTTCTCCATATGACACCACCACACACATTACCTGTCCTGAAACATAACACTGCAATTACAGTGAAAGAATACCATGCTATTGTTTGAGGAGAGTGCACAATAATGAACTCAAAAATATATTAATAAACCAGTTAAGCACATTTAAACACTCTAGATACAACATTTTGAACATATATGCAATGGTTCATAGGATGTCTAAAACTTTGCACATACGTTGCTGCCATCTAGCGGCCATAATCTAAATTGCGCCTGGGCTGGAATAATACATTATGGCCTAAGTTATGGCCTTTCTCTTGCATTTCAAAGATGATAAAAAATAAGAAATACGCATGTTTTATTTCTTTGTATTATTTTTTACCAGATATAATGTGTTATATTCTCATACATTCATTTCACATTTCCATAAACTTCAAAGTGTTTCCTTTCAAACGGTATCAAGAATATGCATATCCTTGCTTCAGGTTCTGAGCTACAGGCAGTCAGATTTGGGTATGTCATTTTAGGAGAAAATGGGAAAAAAATGGTCTGATCCTTAAGAGATAGGTGTTAAAGGCTGTGATGGGTTCCTCAGAGGACTGTCACTGAGCCCTAGAGGCCAGAGGAAACGTGAGCGACAGGACACTGTGGATAAATAGGCTTTGACAACTCTGAGTGAAATGAGAAAGTCAGAGGAGATACATCTGCTATGATCAATAAGGGTGCCTTCCTGTCACGTCACAGCCTTCTCTGTTTCTCTACTGATGACAGTCTTGTTCATCCAGCAACACATTTTTGTTTGTAGTGTCATACTGTGCCTTTTGCAGAAAATAATGATCACGTGTATCTGTGCAAGTGTGTGCACACAACCCTCCTTTCACTTTGTCTCGTTTCATTCTCTATCAATGAAATTCTCTTCTGTGCAGATTCAATGCCGACAGTGTTCCTCCACAAGGCCTGTTGCTCCCCTCCATCAGGTTTGGGGGAGTTTAATAATGTGGCCTCCAAGGAGATGAGTTGTCCGGCATCTCTGGGCCATATCAGTGAGGGACTCAGAAGAAATTATGCCAGCTCTGTTGCTTTTCAGAGCTCTATTTTCTCTGAAGACATGCCAGTTCTCATTCTGGTCCTTTTTACAATGGCCTAAATTATGCCCTTGTCGATAACTTTCTGTTCAATTGAAAAGTATGCTTCAAGTTACTGCATGTCCCTGTTTCTGTCTTTGGCAGTGTCTTGAAATCATCTGCCATTCCTTCTTTCTTCTCCCTGTTCCACTCTACAAACATTGAAAATGGCTGGATCTTCTCTAGGAATACCTTTTTGAAGAAGTCGTAGTTTTGAAAGCTTTTCCTTTTTTTAAGCTAAGTGAATAAATCGTAGAGAAAAAAATACAAAAATCACAGCAAGTATAGATTAGAGGAAAACCGATATTTGAAATACTGTATTTGAAGACATATTACATCATGTTGAGTTAATGCATGTATAATCTGACTTTTCAAATAGTTTTGTGTTGGGAAGCAAAACTGTTGTTTTAGTAATGAGAGTGATGATGAATATTTTTATTTTGCAACAGCAAACCACTAGAAGTAGCCTACAGGACAACAATAAATAGGATAACAGTCAAAAGTCCCTGAGAATTAGTCCTACAGTCTCTCTCTCTCTCTTACTGGCATAGAGACAACACAAAGATAATGATCTCAGTCCATGATAAGGCCTTCAGTCTATATTTATTGTAAAATAAATAATTCACCATAGTGCCAGCTTCCTTACTTCCCCCCTCCCCTCCCCACCCCCCTCCCTTCTATCCCCATCAACCTATTCTCACATTCCCTGGAACCCGTGGATGATGATGATGTCACCAGATAATTCCACAGGTTCAGGAGGAAGGCGGTGGGTGCTGGAAGTAGTCGGGACGTTGGCGGTGGGAGTGGGTGGTTTATGAGTGTGAGGAGGAAGGTCAGTGAATCATATCCCCCCAGAGGAAATGAGAGAGAAGCCCCTTGATTATGTTTCTTATGTATGGATGCTTTTTCCCTTTTTTCTTTTTTTTACAATAACAATAATTTTCCCAGCTGCAAAGGACAGCTGCAGTTACACATCCAGACACACGTGACCTCCTGGGCTTAACCAGCATGGCCGTGCACAGACCTTTCAGGGGCAGGTGCAATATATACTGTATCTTTTTAAAGGGCACCCCTCCCCCTGAATTATTTTTTGGTTAGCTAGCTAGTTACAGTGCCTCCTAAAGACATGTTTGCTATCAGGAAAGAGGATGGGCTATCAGCTGATCATTGATGCTGAAGATTGATGTAAATGTGCTGTTAGCTAGCTTGATTTATTTTACTGATTGTGATTTACCTCTCTGTGTCTTTCTGCCTCCCTCTGCTGCGCTTATCAGCCAACCAGACTGAATGTTGATGATGATGTAGGCTAAATCAAGTGTTTATCAAATGTTTTGCTGCTGTGGCAGTACTGTTGACATTTCAAATAGATAACTAGCTATCTATACACACTAAACCGGTGACTGCATCTCTCAACCCATGCATGTTTGGATACCTGGGTGCTCGCAATCTCTGTACAAGACAGAAGTGGTGGGCAAAAGTCACAACTAGCTGCAGGCTAGCGCTATACAGGGCACAACCTGGGTGCAACCAACGGATGGGGTGGGGGGTGGTGAACTTGACAACAACTTGCGGTCAGTGGGTTCCGAACAACAATGACAAAAAAAATTATACAAAGAAATAACATTTGGGGGGAAATTATACCACTACCCAAAAGAGCACTTTGGAGACTGGAAAGGCAAAGGAGCATGTGCTATTTTTGCATGTACCTGCAACCCAGTGGCGTCTACATTATCTACCTCATGAGATTGACGTCGGCTGTGAAGGTGTGCTGTGACATGATCACTGATGGGGGGAAGTGGACAGTGTTCCTGAGGAGGATGAACTTCTACAGAAGTCACTACAAGAGATGGTTTGGAAATGCAGAAGGAGAACACTGGCTGGGACTGGACAACAGCTTCCATATCAGCCTGAGGAAGAGGTAAGAACTGAGGGAGGACATGGACGACTTTGCTTTTTCCCAGGTCAACACCAGTACTCATATTTCTCCATTGGCCCAGAGTCCATTGGGTACACATCAACGGTTTCACCAATGGAGGAGAGGAGACTTGTTGATGGCCCATCAAAATGGACATAAGTTCTCAACCTTTGACAAAGAAAATATATAGGGGGAGGGGGTTCCTGGTTTAATGAATGCCAGACTACAAATCCCAATGAGGTGTATGTATGGCCTGTGGACATAACACATACTATGGTATCGGTGTTATCCATATAAATTAAAACCAGTAGATAGTGATAGTGCTGACATCATCCATGTATTCCTATGAAAAACTCCTGATGGAGCATGAAGCCAGAAGTATTTTAATTTTAAGCACGCCATATTGCTGAATTGGGCTGAATGGCACCAAAAAATCGTTAAGGATCATGGTGAAAGTGACCTTAACTAGCAAAGGATCGTGGTCAATGTAATCATTTTCATCCCGCCTGAGAGAGTCAGCCTTAATGTCTATTGCACGAGGGTGCGAGCCTCCTCGTTGCCTTCCGGCCCGTAATTGGTTTGTTTCAGCACATGGTCCTGTATGACGACAAATGTAGTAGTCAGAATTTGATTAAATATCTTGATTTATAACTTTGAAATAATTAACCATGGGGATCGAACTTGATCATAAGAAACTCATTTTATAGCCCAAAACGGGTAACAATGTTTTTGGGGGTTTGGCCGTTCTGGTGATCGTAATTTACATAGGCTTTTGGCACCGCTATGTTGCTACGTAGTAGCTGACCAGCAGAGCTAGTGACTACACACTCCAGACCGGTCACTGGGGGCCTGTCATTATCTGGATACACTGGAAGGGTTATTATTACTCTCTTAAGTCCATCAGTATGAAAATCAGACCTGTTGTCTCCCGGGACACATGCAAGGCATGTGGTTTAACAGAGTCTCCAAGAGTTTAGAAGGGGCTGATGTGGGTTGCAAACTACATGATTTGGGATCTGAATTATTTTATTTCCTAAATCTCACTCTCATCTTAAAAACTATATAGGCCATATTCTTGGATGGGGTATTCTCTTAAACTGTGATAAGGTTTCTTATCCTTTGACTTTGATGATGAAAATGTCTCACTTGTATAATCTGGTCCGAGATCAGCCTTTAGTAAGATTAATTATGTTATGGTAGCAGCCCAGAATTACACACAGCTGTTACAAGTTCAATATTTGCCCCAGGGCTTTTAGGAAATACGTGTTTAAAGATCACCCAACTTATTTTCCCTAGACGTCCAGGGAGTATTTGTAGATGTTTGTGAATAGGGTACACATTAAGGATTAACACCAGAAGTCCACATCCAGGGGATTTCTGAAAATGCCCCATCTCATTTCCTTTCTTCCCGAAACCAGGTTTTTTAATTGGTAATGGGAAAACATTGGATAAGCAGCTTGTGCAACTGCACGCTGAGCAATACATGACTAAAACACAAGCTTGGGTTATTGTGTTTTCGCTGTAGTCTGTATGTCATGTTGTGATTACACCAGTATCTATCTGTTCTTAAGAGACTCAGCCAACAAGACAAGACTATCAATAACAAATTCCTGGACAGTACTGAGCATAGATAGGTGAGTGTTATTCTCGAAAAAAGAATAAGGACTTTCCTGGAAAATATCCAAACTTATTACACATGACCAGGCTGCAGTGTGAAATAAAACTCCCTTGGGATAGAATTGGACATCAGGAAAGGATATTGGATAGCAACTACTGGGACATTACATGTACTGAACACATGGGGTAAATCCATTTGAATTCAATCACTTTTTGTCAGCACCCCTTCTGATTTGCACAAAGCCTTCCATACATACAGTATTTTCTCTTTGTAAACCTGAATGCCAAAACATTTAAGAGATAAAGGTGGTCAAAGTTTACCTATATTGCATACCCCACCATACCATGAGACATCCATGTCTTCATCCATGGAAAATATAAATGGTTGAGATGAATATAATTTAAAAGCTTGCAAACATAGTTTTGAATAAAACAATTGCATTTTCTATCATTGAACATAAATTATCGAAAAATATTGAAATATTCGCATATGTTGTAGTGTAGACACAACATGCTCCTGAATACGGGGGGGGGGGGGGGGGGGGGATTTTTTTTTGCTAAAATGGAACTAAAATAGACATTTCTACTTTCAAATGGTACAACAAAAATGGTTGAAGGTCCACACATCGGAGAATGTTAACTTGAATGGGAATATCTGTTGTTTTAAATTATACTGTCAACCCTCCTATTGAAATCATAGAAACATAAATATTAAAATAGACATTTATCAATTTCACTTTGGATGGTGTATCAATACACCTAGTCACTACAAAAATACAGGCTAGTTTTTTAGGATAAGAATAATCAGAATAGAGCTAAGCACAAGCAAAATCCTACAGGAAAAGCTGGTTCAGTCTGCTTTCCAACAGACACTGGGAGACAAATTCACCTTTCAGCAGGACAATAAGCTAAAACACAAAGCCAAATAAGATGAACATTTTGACTTAAATCAGTTTGAAAATCTATGGCAAGACTTGCAAATGACTGTCTAGCAATAATCAACAACCAACAACCAACTTGACAGAGTTTGGAGAATTTAAAAAATAATAATGTGCAAATATTGTACGATCGAGGGGTACAAAGCTCTTAGAGACTGTAATCGCTGCCAATGTGTGAATACTTATCTAAATGTGATATTTCTGTATTTCATTTTCAATAAATTAGCGCAAATGTCTAAAAATCTGTTTTCACTTTGTCATTATTGAGTATTGTGTGTAGATGGGTGTGAAATAAATCAGTCTGTAACTGTCACGACTCCGACCGAAGGTGGCTCCCCTTCCCGTTCGGGTGGCGCTCGGCGGTCGTCGTCGCCGGCCAACTAGCTGCCACTGATTATTTCCTCCCCCTCCCTTATGTGTTCATTGAGTGCACCTGTTTTGAATTATGTATAATTAGTGAGGCTTTATTTAGTCAGCCGGCCCGCCTGGTTCCTTGTGCGGGATTAATTATTGTGACCTTCTGTGTTGTGTAAACTTGTGTGCACGTCTGTGAGTTACGTGCTTTCCCATTTCGTGGGTCTTTTCTGGACAGTTTAAGTCCCCCTGTTTGGGGCGTTTGTTTTGTATTACGCCCTGTGTTTTCGTGGGGTTGGCTTATGTTCGCCGTTGTGGTGCATTAAAATAGCACTCCCCTGAACTCTCTGCTTCCTGCGCCTGACTTCTCACCCACTACACTCAGAACGTTACAGTAACGCAACAAAATGTTTCTGAAGGCACTGCATATCCTGAAGGCACTGCATAGTCGACTGACTTGCCTAGTTAAATAATGGTTAAATAAAATCCTCTACCCCATTCATAGATGCTAACTACCTTTAGTGCCCCGACGCTTGCTTTAAATGCTAATACACATCGTTCATGGTACATTTATGTAAACATAAGGAACGTGTCTTTCATATCAGCGAGGAATAATAATAAAAAAAGGTTAACCTACTAAACACTTTTATCGGGTAAGGGTTCCTACACGGACATATTTCCATGTTACAATGCTTGTTTACGGAAAACAGATGGAAGACAAAGTCGACTACCTGGGCTAATTAGTTGTATTAGTTAACACCTGTTTGTAAATGGAAGTCGGACTCCACAAACGTGTTGTCACTGAAAAATACTGTTGGCTGCAACGGTGTTAAAACTGGTTGGGGCCTCCTGAGTGGTGCAGCGGTCTAAGTCACGGCATCGCAGTGCTAGAAGCGTTATTACATACCCTGGTTCATACCCGGCCGGCTTCATTGGCCCAGCGTCATCCGGGGTTAGGGGAGAGTTTGGCCGGGTACCTTAGTGACTCCTTGTGGAGGGCCGGGTACCTGCAGGCTGACCCCGGTCGCCAGTTGAACAGTGTTTCCTCCAACACATTGGTGCGGCTGCCTTCCGGGTTAAGCTGGCAGGGTGTTTATGAGCGCGGTTAGGAAGGTCATGTTTCGGGGCAAGCAAGACTCCACCTTTGCCTCTCCTGAGCCCGTAGGGGAGAAAAAGGTAGCTAAAATAAAAAGGTTAAAACAGTGTACAGTAAGGTGTATATTTAGCATTTGTGAAATTATTTTCATGTGATATGAAAGTACAGGGCTTTATGTTTCTAGAACCGTACCACAATCGAATATCGATTCACGTTTAGATGGAGTATTTGGTGGTTATGGCTGCCAGAGCCAATTCGCCCTCTAAACAGAATATGTAGGGTCCTTGGAATACAAGGAGCAATGTTAGTCTCCTTTAGTCCATTATTGGGCTACTATATTCTCTACAAATATGAAATTAAATACAAAACAATTCAGTTTACCTTTTTAGATACAACTTAAAGATTTGAAAATACAGTTGTCGGAAGTTTACATACAGTTACGTTGGAATCATTAAAACTCATTTTTCAACAACTCCACAAATTTCTTGTTAACAAACTATGTTTGGTGGGATAGGACATCTACTTTGTGCATGACAAGTCATTTTTCCAACAACTGTTTACAGACAGATTATTTCACTTATTATTATTATTATTTCAAGGTCTTTGCTTGACATCATGGGAAAATCAAAAGAAATCTGCCAAGACCTCAGAACAGAAATTGGAGACCTCGACAAGTCTGGTTCATCCTTGGGAGCAATTTCCAAACGCCTGAAGGTACCACGTTCATCTGTACAAACAATAGTACGCAAGTATAAATACCATGGGACCACGCAGCCATCATACCGCTCAGGAAGGAGACGCGTTCTGTCTCCTAGAGATGAACGTACTTTGGTGCAAAAAGTGCAAATCATTCCCAGAATAACAGCAAAGGACCTAGTGACGATGCTGGAGGAAACTGGTACAAAAGTATCTATATCTGTAATGCTCCGGGTGTCGTGGGTGTGGAGTCAAACGCAGGAGATAGAGAGTGCAATGATGTGCTTCTTTAATAGCGCCAACAGGGTGCTCACAATAGTAATGGCCCCAAACACAGGGAATGAAAATGTACAACAGAAAATGCACGACCAGGCACTAACACGTACCTCTACAACAGAGCCGAAGGTTTACAATGAATAATCCCGCACAACAGCCAGGCGGGCCGGCTGTCTAATAAAGACAAACTAATCATTCATAAACAGGTGCTACCAATAAACATACAAGGAGGGGGAGGAAAGACAATCAGTGGCAGCTAATAGGCCGGTGACGACGACCGCCGAGCGCCACCTGCCCGGGAAGGGAAACCACCCTCGGTCGGACTCGTGACAGTATCCCCCCCCCTGACGCGCGGCTCCCGCAGCACGCCGACACCGGCCTCGAGGTCGCCTCGGAGGACGAGGTGTAGGGCGATCCGGATGGAGGCGATGGAAATCCTTTAACATGGATGGATCCAAGATGTCCCCCACCGGTACCCAGCACCTCTCCTCCGGGCCGTACCCCTCCCAGTCCACGAGGTACTGCAGGCCCCTCACCCGGCGTCTTGAGTCCAGAATGGCCCGGATCGTATACGCCGGGGACCCCTCGATGTCTAGTGGGGGGGGGGGGGGGGACCTCCGGCACCTCACTGTCCTGCCGGGGACCAGCTACCACCGGCCTGAGGAGAGACACATGAAACGAGGGGTTAATACGATAATAGGAAGGGAGTTGTAATCGATAACACACCTCGTTTATTCTCCTCGGGACTTTAAAGGGCCCTACACACTGCGGGCCCAGCTTCCAGCAGGGCAAGCGGAGGGGTAGGTTTCGGGTCGAGAGCCAGACCCTGTCCCCCTGTACAAACACGGGGGCCTCACTGCTGTGGCGGTCAGCACTCCTCTTCTGCCATCCACTCGCTTGTTGTAGCGATTCCTGGACGGCCCTCCAGGTCTCCTTGGAGTGCTTTACCCATTCCTCCACCGCAGGATCCTCGGTCTGGCTCGTATGCCATGGTGCCAGGACCGGCTGGTACCCCAACACACACTGAAAAGGGGACACGTTAGTAGAGGAGTGGCGTAGTGAGTTCTGGGCCATTTCAGCCCAGGGAATGTATCGTGCCCACTCCCCTGGCCGATCCTGGCAATACGACCGCAGAAACCTTCCCACCTCCTGGTTCACTCTCTCCACCTGCCCATTGCTCTCGGGGTGATAACCGGAGGTCAGGCTGACAGAGACCCCCAAACGTTCCATGAACGCCCTCCATACCCGAGACGTGAATTGGGGGCCCCGATCAGAAACGATGTCCTCCGGCACCCCGTAGTGCCGAAAGACATGGGTGAATAATGCCTCCGCAGTCTGTAGGGCTGTAGGGATACCGGGCAATGGGAGGAGACGGCAGGACTTAGAGAACCGATCCACAATCACTAGAACCGTGGTGTTCCCCTGAGACGGCGGAAGATCGGTCAGGAAATCTATGGACAGATGTGACCATGGCCGCTGTGGAACGGGGAGGGGTTGTAACTTCCCTCTAGGAAGGTGCCTAGGAGCCTTACTCTGGGCGCACACTGAACAGGAGGAGACATAACCCTTAACGTCCTTAGCCAAAGTAGGCCCCCAATACCTCCCCTGAATGCTCCCCACTGTCCTCGTCACCCCAGGGTGACCCGAGGAGTGTAGGACGTGAGCCCACCGAATCAGTTTGTCCCGAACACCAAGCGGCACGTACCTTCGCCCCGCTGGACACTGAGGAGGGGCGGGTTCCGCCCGTAATGTCCGCTCGATGTACGAGTCCACCTCCCATACCACTGGTGCTACCAGTTTTGAGGCGGGAAGGATGGGAGTAGGTTCGGTGGACCCATCCTCCGTGTCGTAAAGGCGGGACAGTGCGTCAGCCTTTACGTTCTGGGAGCCCAGTCTATAAGACAAAGTAAACCGGAACCGGGTGAAGAATATGGCCCACCTTGCCTGACGTGGGTTAAGTCTCCTAGCTGCCCGAATATACTCCAGGTTCTGGTGGTCGGTCCAGATGAGAAAAGGGTGCTTAGCCCCCTCAAGCCAGTGTCTCCACACCTTCAGAGCTCTAACCACCGCTAGCAAATCCCGGTCCCCCACATCATAGTTACGCTCCGCTGGGCTGAGCTTCCTTGAGAAGAAAGCGCAGGGGCGGAGTTTTGGTGGCGTACCCGAGCGCTGTGATAGCACGGCACCCACCCCAGCCTCGGACGCGTCCAACTCCACTATGAATGCTAGAGAGGGGTCCGGATGCGCCAACATGGGTGCATCAGTGAACAGCGCCTTCAACTTGTTGAATGCTCCGTCCGCCTCTGCTGACCACTGCAACCGCACCGGGCCCCCCTTCAGCAGTGAGGTAATGGGAGCCGCTATCTGGCCAAAACCCCGGATAAACCTCCGGTAGTAGTTGGCAAAACCCAAAAACCGCTGCACCTCCTTTACTGTGGTCGGAGTCGGCCAATTACGCACGGCCCTAATGCGGTCGCCCTCCATCACTACCCCCGAGGTGGAAATGCGATAACCCAGAAAAGAGACGGCTCGTTTAGAGAACACGCATTTCTCAGCCTTGACGTATAGGTCATGCTCCAGCAGTCTACCAAGCACCTTGCGCACCAGAGACACATGCACGGTGTGAGTGGCCGAGTAGATCAGAATGTCATCGATATAAACAACCACTCCCTGCCCGCACAGGTCCCTGAGAATCTTGTCTACAAAGGATTGAAAAACGGCTGGAGCATTCTTTAACCCATACGGCATGACTAGGTACTCATAGTGGCCTGATGTGGTACTAAATGCGGTTTTCCACTCGTCTCCCTTCCGAATACGCACCAGACTATACGCGCTCCTGAGATCCAGTTTTGTGAAGAACTGCGCTCCGTGGAATGATTCCACCGCCGTAGCGATGAGAGGTAGAGGGTAACTATACCCCACTGTGATGGCGTTTAGACCTCTATAATCAATACACGGACGCAAACCTCCCTCCTTTTTCCTCACAAAAAAGAAACTCGAGGAGACGGGTGAGATGGAGGGCCGAATGTACCCCTGTCCCAGCGACTTCGTGACATATGTCTCCATTGCCAACGTCTCCTCCTGGGACAGCGGGTACACGTGACTCTTGTGAAGCGCAGCGTCTACCTGGAGATCTATCGCACAATCCCTTCCCGGTCGATAAGGTGGTAATTTAGTCGCTTTCACTTTACTGAAAGCGATTGCCAAATCGGCATACTCGGGGGGAATGCACACCGTGGAACCCTGGTCTGGACTCTCCACCGAAGTGGCACCGATGGAAACTCCCAAACACCTTCCAGAATACTCCTCTGACCACCCCTGGAGAACCACCTGTCGCCACAAAATGTTAAGATTGTGCCGGGCCAGCCAGGGAGTCCCCAGCACCACTGGGAACGCAGGCGAATCAATAATAAAAAAACTGATACGCTACCTATGATTCCCCTGCGTCACCATATCCAGTGGGACCGTGGTCTCCCTGACCATCCCTGACCCTAATGGCCGGCTATCTAGGGAGTGCACGGGGAAAGGAGAATCTATCGGCACCAGCTGAACCCCTAACTTATCAAGGGCGAGTCCGCAATCCATAAAGTTCCCAGCTGCGCCTGAATCGACTAGCGCCCTATGCTGGGAAGAGGGAAAAAAGTGAAGAAAAAAGGTTAAGACAAACATGTGGCCAACAGGGGGTTCTGGGTGAGTTTGATGCTGACTCACCTGGGGTGACCGAGAAGCGTTCCGCCTGCCATCTCTACTCCCAGACGGACCCCCCCAGCACCAATCAGACGTGTGTCCTCTCCGACCACAGTTGGTGCAGGGGAGGCCTCCTCCTCCGGTACCCCTCGGCACAGCCCCTCCCAACTCCATCGGAATGGGAGCGGAGGGGCTGGGTGGTGGAACGAACAGGACCCTCTCTGAACGCCCGCGGGCAGCCAGCAGATTGTCCAGTCGAATGGACATGTCAATCAGCTGATCCAGTGACAGAGCGGTGTCCCGACACGCTAACTCCCGGCGGACGTCCTCCCGGAGACTACACCTGTAGTGGTCCATAAGGGCCCTGTCGTTCCACCCAGATCCTGCTGCCAAGGTCCAGAACTCCAGCGCGTAATCCTGGGCGCTCCTCCTCTCCTGCCTGAGATGAAATAGTCGTTCTCCCACTGCTCGGCCGTCTAGAGGGTGATCAAACACAGCACGGAAGCGGCGGGAAAACTCTGGGTAGTGCTCCCGCGCTGAGTCTGGGCCATTCCAGACTGCGTTCGCCCACTCCAGAGCACGACCCGTGAGGCAGGAGATGAGGACACTCACCCTCTCCGCTCCCGAGGGAGTAGGTCTGACGGTGGCCAGGTATAGCTCCAGCTGAAGCAAAAACCCCTGGCAACCCGCCGCCGCTCCATCATAAGCCCTCGGTAGCGTCAGACGGAGGGTGCTGGAGTCGGGAGATGGGAAGTCCGGAGCCGGGGGTGCCGAAGGTGGAGAGAGGAGACCACTCCTCTCCCATCGGTCCATTCTCTCCATCACTTGATCCATCGCGGATCCGATCCGATGGAGGACGGTGGTGTGGTGGAGAACCCGTTCCTCCATCGATGGGAGAGGGTTGGCTGCTGCTCCTGCTGACTCCATTCAATTTGCTGGTGCGGGATTCTGTAATGCTCCGGGTGTCGTGGGTGTGGAGTCAAACGCAGGAGACAGAGAGTGCAATGATGTGCTTCTTTAATAGCACCAACGCACCACAGGGTGCTCACAATAGTAACGGCCCCAAACACAGGGAATGAAAATGTATAACTGAAAATATACGACCAGGCACTAACACGTACCTCTACAACAGAGCCGAATGTTTACAATGAATAATCCCGCACAACAGCCAGGCGGGCCGGCTGTCTAATAAAGACAAACTAATCATTCATAAACAGGTGCTACCAATAAACATACAAGGACGGGGAGGAAAGACAATCAGTGGCAGCTAATAGGCCGGTGACGACGACCGCCGAGCGCCACCCGCCCGGGAAGGGAAACCACCCTCGGTCGGACTCGTGACAATATCCACAGTAAAACGAGTCCTATATCGACATAACCTGAAAGGCCGCTTAGCAAGGAAGAAGCCACTGCTTCAAAACCACCATAAAAAAGCCAGACTACGTTTGCAACTGCACATGGGGACAAAGATCATACTTTTTAGAGAAATGTCCTCTGGTCTGATGAAACAAAAATATAACTGTTTGGCCATAATGACTGTTGTTATGTTTGGAGGAAAAAGGGGGAGGCTTGCAAGCCTAAGAACACCATCCCAACCGTGAAGCACGGGGGTGGCAGCATCATGTTGTGGGGGTGCTTTGCTGCAGGAGGGACTGGTGCACGAAAATTATGTGGATATATTGAAGCAACATCTCAAGACATCAGTTAAAGCTTGGTCGCAAATGGGTCTTCCAAATGGACAATGACCCCAAGCATACTTCCAAAGTTGTGGCAAAATGGCTTAAGGACAACAATGTCAAGGTATTGGAGTGACCATCACAAAGCCCTAACCTCAATCCTATAGAAAGTTTGTGGGCAGTACTGAAAAAGCGGGTGTGGGCCAGAAGGCCTACAAACCGGACTCAGTTACACCAGCTCTGTCAGGAGGAATGGGCCAAAATTCACCCAACTTATTGTGGGAAGCTTGTCATCACCAAATTTACATAATTGGACATGTGCATCTAATTGTGATGGACGCTGTAAAAGAGAGGAATAATGCCGTGGGAGAGACAAAACGTGAGTAAAAAACACCCTAAATATGTTTAGAACAACAAATGAACTTTCTTCTGTCGATCCTTGTTTTTTTTAATGTCACAATTCCAACCCTCCTCCTTTATCCATGCTTGGGATTGGCAAAAGTGACCCAAAAGAGACACTCTGGAGGAGTGGCAATATGGGCAGACAATATTGGTCAACCGATTTATCGGTGAGGCTCTAGTACAGATGGCCCAATATATCACTGGGGGCGTGCACTATGCCTCCTAGGACATCTACACCAGGCGGTGTCTGAAGAAGGCCTGAGAGAACCAAGGACTCCAGTCACCCAAACCACAGACTGTTCACTCCGTTACCACCTGGCAAGCGTTGTAAGAGCTTTGGGTCTCGGACCAACAGGCTCCGAGACAGCTTCTACCGCCAGGCCATCAGACTGCTGAAAAGCTAAACCTAGCTGTCTCCCTAAACAGACCTGCACCTTAGAGACTATTTGCACTGGAGAGACTATATGCACGTTAGAAATTATTTATTCTGACTACCCACACACGCAACCCTTACACACACAAACACACATAAACATACACATACACAAGAACACGCACGCACTCGTTCAACACTGCCATTTTAATATATACTGTTAATTCCAGCACCCACTTTATATTTGTAAATACGGTCCATTATTACTATGCATACTACTTCTTCTGTTACTACTATGCATACTACTTCTTCTGTTACTTCATCTACTTGTTATTTTTGACTTGACTCTTTTCATTGTTATTATTGATTAATGTACTGCATTGTTGAGGGAGCTAGCACATAAGCATTTTGCTGCATATTTTATACCTACAGTAAACTGTGTATATGATGAATATTTTTATTTTATTTTGATTTGTTGAGCGCAGAGATATAAGCAAATACGCACACACACACACACACACACACACACACACACACACACACACACACACACACACACACACACACACACACACACACACACACACACACACACACACACACACACACACACCACTCTTCAAACACTCTGCTGCGGCCTTGGAGAGTGCACGTTTGCAGAAGCCTTCCATCGTTCCATTTCCTATTTGCAGAGTCAATATTAGCACTTTCTCCAGTGTCTCCCCTCTCTCGCTCATCCCCTGACACACACGTCTGTCTGTGCATCTCATAACCCAGTTGAGAGGTAGTGACGGTGTTTCTGCAGTAGCTCCACAGAGAAGCTTTTCCACTGGAACAGGTCGACAGGGACATTTAAAGCCCATTACGTGTTCTTGTCACAAAGATCAGGCAAACAGTGACAGGTATTACACCCCCAAACACACCTGTCCTCCCATTTTTGCCTCCCCCTCTCCCTATGAGGCATCCATCATTCCATTCATCTTTTCATCCTCTTCCTACACTGAGCTTGTGTCTTGCAGTGTCATTTCGTCAGAGCACCATTCTTTGATGAAACCAGGGCAAGCTTATCCTACCACTATGAAAGAGATTTCCTGAGCCTGTTTCATGGTTGGGCGAGAGAGAGACCCACTGCCATTATTAGACACATCATCATTCTAAAGCTCCTGGTGTCCCATGAAATCCTCTCATTACAATCCAAAGGTATGAGGTATTCCAGTCTGAACTTGATATACTGTACCCACTTAAAGACCATTACATATAGTGTAACACTTAAGATAGTGTCATTCTTTACATACATACTTTTTATACACATTAATATAGTGTTTATCCTATTTGTTTTGTTTTCATTCCTTCCACAAGCAAAAAAACACACTTGACCATTCCACAGTTTAAAAAGGTAATTAGTGAGCTCCAAAAGTATTGGGACAGTGACACATTTTTTGTTGTTTTGACTATCTACTCCAGCACTTTGAATTTGAAATGATGCAATGAGGTTAAAGTGCAGACTGACAGCTTTAATTCAAGGGTATTTTCAGCCATATCGGGTGAACCTTCTGGAAAATACATCTCTTTTTGTACATAGTCCCCCATTTTAGGGAACCAAAAGATTTTGACAAATTAACTTATATGTGTTAGTCAAAAGTTTAGTATTTGGTCCCCTCGCATGCAATGATTACATCAAGCTTGTGACTCTACAAACTTGTTGGATGCATTTGCTGTTTGCCCAATAGAAATTAATGGTAAATCATGTACTGTTTCGTTTTGGAGTCACTTTTATTGTAAATAAGAATATAATGTGTTTTAAACACCTACATAAATGTGGATGCTACAATGATTACAGTTGGATGAATCGTGAATAATGAATTATTTATGCCTCTAACTTTGTCACTTTCTCAACTTTCTCATTATTCCTGTTTCAGTCAGAATTATCCTTAATCATCGTAGCATCCACGTTGTGTTTGTTCTATTCTTATTTACAATAATAGTGACACCAAAATGACACAATACATTATGTACCATTCATTTCTATTGTGCACAAACTAATCTGTAACACAACCAAAACAAACAGTAAATGCATCCAACAAGTTTGTTGAGTCACAAGCTTGATGTAATCATTGCGTACTAGCAATATGGGACCACATACGAAACCTTTGACTGGTGAAATTGTCCCAATACTTTTGGTCCACTAAAATGGGGACTATGTACAAAAAAACTAACTTCAAAATGGTTTGCCCAATAAGGATTAAACTATCCTCAAATTTAACATGGCAGTCTGCACTTTAACCTCATAGTCATTGTATCAAAGTGCTGCAGTATTGAGCCAAAACAAAAAACAAAAAATATCACTGTCCCAATAGTTTTGGAGCTACTTTTGAGGAAATTGATTGATTCGCACATTAATACTTTTTCATCATGTGACCAGCCCCTAGTCCTTAATAATGCTAAATGCACAGTGTAGCACTGCAGATCATTCCCTGTGAAAAGGGAAAGCATATAACCCTGAAAGAGCCAGAGGCGCACCATCAAACTTGTAAAGTTCCCTTTCAGTCACTCAACTTCGGTACAACATACTATGGGGAGTCTCACTCTCCTGACTTTGGTTGAAAGATCTACAATCATGCCTGACAAGGTCAATGAAATCTGCTACTTGCTGGAAGCTCCATCTTCCACAGGTGATAAGCATGAGTCTCAAATTCATTCCTTCAATTATTCCACTCTTCACCTTGGTGTGAACAGAAACGATTCACGCTACTAAAACAAACCATTGGAAAACGAGACTGTCTTACTTTGCGCCAACTAAACTGTCCCATAGTGGGAGAGTGTTCTCACCCCCTGGACATTGTGAGCTGAAGGTTGTACTTGTTTTCTAATCACAAACAATTAGTTATTCTTCAATTTGTTAGTGCAATGAGTAAGATGGCTAAGAAAACGACTGATACGACAATGGCTATGCCGGGTTTGGGGTCGAGATCATGCCCCCAGGCATGCGGTTATAGCATTTCTCTGAAAGATACTCACAGTCTATGTGTACTTTGTCTCGGCTTGGAGCACGTTCAGGCGGCCCTTGCTCGAACCAGTCCGTATGTGCATTGCCACGTACTGCGTACAAACTCCCTAGAAAGATATGTAGCATTCTTGAGAAAGTTGAGTTACCAATGGCAACTTTCCTTTCCCAGATGCCGGTACCTCTGCTGGGACCGAGTTGCAGGAAGCGGAAATGGATTGGGTCTTGTCTCCCTGGGCGTGGGGTATGCAGGTGGCTGAATGCGCCCATGCTGGCTCCTGCGCACTCTGTCGCCGGTTACGGGAGGCTACTTGAAGAGAGAGGGCGGCCAGATTCAGAGGGCAGTCTGTGTCTGCCTTGGTGGAGCACTGGTTGCCTCTCTTCCCAGACTTGTTGATGGGCCCAGTGGAGTTTCGACACTGGGCTAGCTAAATAAGTGCTTCATAGCGTGCTAGCCAGGTTGGATTACTCGCTGAGGCGAGCTATGACTAGCTATTCCTGCCTTCCCACAGTGGAGTTGCTCATGTAGCGTTAAGTCGCTTGGTTATTCTAAACGAACCATGCTGCAGTCAAAGAGGCTAGCTAGCCGAGCTAATGCTAAAAAGTCTCCTGGTTAACATGCTTAACTTCTGGTGCATGAAATTAACTAGCTTTCCCCTGGCATTATGGCAGCCCCATTCCTATTTTCAGTTCCTGGAGTTCTAGGGAGTGAATGAAATGGGGATTGCATGCACCTCCAATGAAGAAGCAGCCCCCCTAGCACTTGGCTTGGGTAACCTGTGAAGGGCCTTGGCATGTGTCTGACTAGTGCGCCCCTCCACAAAAACATTACTGTGACAACAGTGACCCCACATTTGGCAAACGTGGTGCTACTTCAGCCATTGCCAGCCATGTGCCCGTAAAGTGGCCGGGCTTCATGGAAGCACAACGTAAGTTGGAAGCTTGTCCATCTTTAATGCTGTCCCCTCTGTTACTCCTTGTTCCACAGTGTTCACGTGGTGTTCCCAGGGTGAGAGTGACAAAGGGGCGCCACTCCCCACAGGTTGCTTATTATTGGGATTCATTGCTGATTCCTGCCTGTAGATAAGTAGTCCCTATGAGTTGTCCAGTGATACAGGTTATGGGCTTTATAGGTGATTCGTTTTTGGCAGCAGTTACATACTTCCATGCTAGTGTCCCGTAGTCAGTCTTTAGGCTTCATAAGTAACCAGAAAAAGAGCTGTCTGACTCCAATCTCAGTGTAGTATGTTTCTGGCTCTCGAGCTATAACCAGTGCTGCAAGCATTTCCCTGCATGAACGTTTTCGGCCACAGTGCATGCCATTTGCAGTTAAAATATACAGTGCATTCGGAAAGTAGTCAGACCCATTCACTTTTTCCACATTTTGTCATTTTTTTATGTGTACTTTGTCTCGGCTTGGAGCACGCTCAGGCGGCCCTTGCTCGAACCAGTCCGGGATATCCGGTTATGTGACCAACTTTTGCTAATTCAGCTTGTGGTCTAAGTAGTGTCTCTTCCACTGGATTGTGGAGGCTATTTGTATTTGTATTTATTATGGATCCTCTACTCTTCCTGTGGTCCAGAATAATTAAGGCAGGTATACAATTTTACATACATTATCAAGCATTTCACACATAGTATCCAGATACTGACTGCTAGCACTTAGTGGTATATAGCTGCTTTCCAGAAGAATGGGTTTTAGGTGAGGCAGGTGAACCTGTACCCAAATTACTGTAGCCATATCAGCATTTGACATGAGATCCTCTCTAAGCTTTACATGAACATAACTCTGAACATTCACGGCAACACCTCCACCATTGTCATTCCTGTTTCTTCTGAAGATATTGAAATCATGTATTGCTACCACTGTATCATCAAAGGTATTATCTATGTGAGTTTCAAAGATAGTCAGTATATGAATGTTATCTCTTACTAGCAAGTTATCGTTTTCAAGAACCTTGTTTCTTTCTACATATGTTAATGTGGGCTATTTTTTGCAATTATCTTGTTTGTATTGCTTTACTGGGAGGCTTAGAGATAGACATGACAGTGCTATTTATGTTTGAGCAGATTGTGCATGGTGAGCTGCCCACAGTAGACTTCCTAGTATGGCAGACCGCTTCATTGCTAACACTATAACTGAAGTTCATAGGCACATGTACTGCATACAATAGCTATTGAAAAAGCTGTTATAAACAGTAGGAAGCAGCCTTGTAATGTCCTGTACTTGTGCTCCAAAATAGCACAGGGGTTGTGCCCAGTGAACTTGACACAATTGTGGGAAGCATTGGAGTTAACATAGGCCAACATCCCTGTGGAACACCTTATAGAGTCCATGCCCCAACGAAGTTTCAACACCTTGTAGAGTCCATGCCCCAACAAAGTTTCAACACCTTGTAGAGTCCATGCCCCAACGAAGTTTCAACACCTTGTAGAGTCCATGCCCCAACGACGTTTCAACACCTTGTAGAGTCCATGCCCCAACAAAGTTTCAACACCTTGTAGAGTCCATGCCCCAAACAAAGTTTCAACACCTTGTAGAGTCCATGCCCAGATTAATTGAGGCTTCTCTGAGGGCAAAGGGGGGTGGGGGGTTAGAAAGGTTTTGTACACTTAGTGTTTATCACGTTAGTCAGCTAAATCCACCGCCCCTGGATGCTGTCTGCGTTTATTTTAGCCCAGAAACTCCAGAAATAAAGAACTGTAATGTCAGGCTCTAAAATAGCAGTAATTGCAGCACGTGGTTGCTGTGGTGTGGTGGTGGTATGAGGTCAATTCAAATAAAGAAAAGGAAAATTACTTGTACTGAGATCATAGAATTGAGCAAAGACAAAGCTGCTTTGAATTCCTCAAGGCCATGTCTCAGCAGAATGTGGTTCTCATAGCCTTCATATTCACTCAGACCTTGTCTGGAAATAGGAGTAACTGTTGGTTTGAGTTTGGCGTAAATCAAGCAGTTTCAATGTTCTTTGAAAAATATATTAAAGACATTTAAAATAAAGTAAATGAAGAAAATCAAGGAGTTGTACAGAATTATTGAATGACAAACATTGACAATACAAGATTTACAAATGGTATAAGGGCAAAAAGTGAGAATAAAAATAAAGAGCGAGACAAGAAAAGGAGAGAAAAGACCACTAGGTAAACCAGGTGGGAGAAAAGATCACTAGGTAAACCAGGTGGGAGAAAAGACCACTAGGTAAACCAGGTGGGAGAAAAGACCACTAGGTAAACCAGGTGGGAGAAAAGACCACTAGGTAAACCAGGTGGGAGAAAAGACCACTAGGTAAACCAGGTGGGAGAAAAGACCACTAGGTAAACCAGGTGGGAGAAAAGACCACTAGGTAAACCAGGTGGGAGAAAAGACCACTAGGTAAACCAGGTGGGAGAAAAGACCACTAGGTAAACCAGGTGGGAGAAAAGACCACAAGAGAAAAAACGGACACACTGAATTAGAAGAGTGAGAGTGAATTATTTGGGGACATTTGTGTTTTTTTTTGCAGTGCTTTTCCTCAGTCAGTACCTCCTTCAGTTATTCCCATCTCCTACCAGAGCCAGCCATTGATCCTAGGTCTCAGAGACACGAACAGAGACAGAGGGGCCTTTATCCGCGTGGGCCTTGAGAGCTTACAGAGCAAACACAGACAGGCAAGCAGAGCACACACAGACGGGCACAGAGGCATGTGAAGCACACCTGCCATTTCCCCAGCACCTGGATGTGAAATTGACCCGGGACTGCTGCAGGCTGCAGCCACTGAGGAGGATGCAGGAAGACCTGGAGATTACCATACATTAGAATACACACACCTGGGGAAGACTGGAACTGAAGCATACACAGAGCACATATACTTAGGACAAACATAGATAGATGGGAGGACAGAAGGACAGGGATATCAAGAGAGTGGCATCTCTATATACCTCTATGTACCCTTGATATTCAGCCCAAACTCCATTGTAATGGAATCCAGTCAGTCATTCAGTCAACTCCTTCCCACGTCTCCCTAAAACAGTGTGTGACTGTGTTTGGGTCATGGCCAAAGAGAATTTGTGTGGGTTGTTTGTGGGGAGAGGATATGGGTCTGTAACAGTCTGTCCGTCTCTATCTCATTCACAAGAACAGCCTGAGTCACACAGGGACACAGTCTTTGGCTGCCAGCGATTAGCTGCCAGGTCGAACAGGAGTCTGGACAGATACAGGAGTCTATGTGGTCGCCTTTGGCAGCCGGAGCACATGGGAAACCAGGCCGGGGGTGGAGAGGGGGAGGGTTTGGCCCCAAACGGGTGGTGGCACTGGGGGAGCAGGGATGGCATGGAACGGAAGCTGGACGGCCTGCCAGGCGCGTCTGAGTGTGTGAGTGTTCCCCTTTGTGATTTCCACATACAGTAGGAGGGAAATAGGACAAAAGGGCAAATGAAGGAATGTGACTCGTGTCTGATGAGCTGAGGAGCTTGAGACAGTGAAGCAGTGATTGTAGTTACACAGTGAAGCACAGAAAAGCAATACTGAATGAACAAACTGAAACAAGACACATAAAAAGCACCCAATGTGGAAGCGTTTGGAAGTTGAGATTGCATTTCATATCAATGGTTGATTTATCAATAATACATGAATAGGCTTTTGTGTATAAGTGATGTTCATCTTGCAGTGCTCCATTCTATCCAGTAGGGGGGGATAATAAGCTACAGTGGCTTGAGTCTGCCTCCATGCTCTTTGTTTATGGCATTCTATTCTGTGCACTTTACTCAGAGCACTATTCCTCCAAGCACATTTGATGCAGTCAGTGATATTGTGTGCTTCTGAACAGGTAATGTATTTGAAAATCCCATAATATGTATGATACCATTTTTAGAAAAGTTCATCCTTCATCACTTGCAATCATTGAATCTATTCCTTAATGTTGTTTTCATAGAACATATTGAATAATCAAATAGGGCCTCTGTCTTTGAGAATGAGTCATTTTAACCTCAAAGCATAATGGCAGTTCTGGTTCACTTGTGTAATCATATTGGTACAGTACTCCAAGCATCAACATGCTTTGAATGGTATTGGTAGGATACATAACAACCCTATGATTCATAGCGTTGGAATAACCCTATGAAACCCTATTCATAAGTCATTCAGCATTACACTATGCAGTGCAATGTACACACTGCAAGGCTGAGTTGAGTGCAAAGCAAGCATTTTACGCAGACCTTCAGTAAATTGATTATGGCACAAAAAAAATGGACCACTGGCCTACAGTAGCCTATTGCATAATAGCATCTCAAATAACTGTATTCAGGTGCTTGTGGTGCATAGTGAAAAACTGCCTGACTACGATATTTTTGGATACATCCTCTTGATGATTTGGAGGGCTCAGTATGCACTAAGACTGTTATTTAATCTATGTGAATCAAAGTGGACTGCATTACTAGACAGTTCTTTCACTGTGCCATTACGTAAACTATGCGAGAAATGCTTAGAAATAACATCTTATCCCAAACCTCAGCAAGCAATACTATCTGGTACAGTCCAAGTCTGAAAAAGAGAGCTTAGGTAAGACTGATTAATTCTTGACAACAGTGTTTATTTGGAGAGAGGTGCATGTACACTGTCACCCTCCTCAACCTGAATTAAATAATGTCAGGGACATGGAATAATTACCTAAACCAACTCTCTCAACTCTGAATGCAGCCAAAACTTATTGAGGAAAAGAGTAAAACCCCACAAAAAAAAAACATTTTGGCCATGTTTATACCCCTCAGAACCAGGGCAGTGGGAACACTAACTGAAGGGAAACGAGTTTGGTAAAAAAAAAATCCATTCCCTAATCCCTTCAGAGTTTTTCCAAAATGCTCCATTCATGGAAGGCTAAAGTGGTGCATGGAGGCAGGCAGGCAACGCCTGGATATATGGGTTAGGACCTTAAAGGGATAAAATGAAGAACTAGTGAAAGATGTGGCTTAGTTATTTGAGAAACAAGAGTGTCTTTACACAGCGGTGTCTGGCTTATGTAAGAGCGCCTAGAGAGAGAGACCCCTTCTGGGATCACTCAGATATTCACCAAGAACAATCCGCTCGTTCACATGAGGGCTCAAAGAAAACACCCTGGCACTTTAAACAGAGGCAGATTCAAGGGAATACAAGACAATGGGAGTGATTGAAGAGAAAGAATGTGAAGGTAGGATTAAAGGGAATTAAACAGGGTAGCTCTTCTGAGATCATGAATCTCTTTTGAGGAACCTTAAGCTGTTTATCAGTGTATTGCTTGGAGGATTTGCAGTGGACCATACTGCATGCTTCAGTTTGGTTGACCTTTCACCTTTCTATGTGGGGGCAGGATAATGTCTGGCCTAAATTAATCTGTGCATGTCTGTAGTGTGTGTGTGTGTGTGTGCATGTACATGCACACGTTTGTGTCTGCGTGCCTGGGCGCGTACGTGTCCAAGTGTGTGTGTGGTTGGGTGGTTGTGTGTTCAAGGTCCTGAACGATGTCATAACCGCCATCGATAAGAGACAATTCTGTGCAGCTGTATTCATCGACTGGCCAAGGCTTTTGACTCTGTCAATCACCACATTCTTATCGGCAGACTCAACAGCCTTGGTTTCTTAAATGACTGCCTCGCCTGATTCACCAACTACTTCTCAGACAGAGTTCAATGTGTCAAATCAGGGGCCTGTTGTCCGGACCTCTGGCAGTCTCTATGGGAGTGCCACAGGGTTCAATCCTCGGGCCGACTCTTTTCTCTGTATTCATCAATGATGTCGCTCTTGCTGCTGGTGACTCTCTGATCCACCTCTACGCAAACGACACCATTCTGTATACTTCTGGCCCTTCTTTGGACACTGTGTTAACTAACCTCCAGACAATCTTCAATGCCATACAACTCTCCTTCCGTGGCCTCCAACTGCTCTTAAATGCAAGTAAAACTAAATGCATGCTCTTCAACTGATCGCTGCCCACATCTGCCCACCCGCCCAGCATCACTACTCTGGACAGTTCTGACTTAGAACATGTGAACAACTACAAATACCTAGGTGTCTGTTTAGACTGTAAACTTTCCTTCCAGACTCACATTAAGCATCTCCATCCAAAATTAAATCTAGAATAAGCTTCATATTTTGCAACAACGCATCCTTCACTCATGCTGCCAAACATACCCTTGTAAAACTGACTATCCTACCGATCCTTGAATTCGGCGATGTCATTTACAAAATAGCCTCAAACACTCTACTCAGCAAATTGGATATAGTCTATCACAGTGCCATCCATTTTGTCACCAAAGCCCCATATACTACCCACCATTGCGACCTGTATGCTCTCGTTGGTTGGCCCTCGCTTCACATTCGGCACCAAACCCACTGGCTCCAGGTCATCTATAAGTCTTTGCTAGGTAAAGTCCCGCCTTATCTCAGCTCACTGGTCACCATAGCAGCACCAACCCATAGCAAGCGCTCCAGCAGGTATATTTCACTGGTCACCCCCAGAGCCAATTCCTACTTCGGCCGCCTTTCTTTGCAGTTCTCTGGAACGAACTGCAAAAATCACTGAAGCTGGAAACTCATATCTCCCCCACTAGCTTTAAGCACTAGCTGTCACAGCAGCTCATAGATCACGGCACCTGTACATAACCCACCTGTAATTAGCCCATCTAACTACCATTTTTTTTAATTTTGCTCCTTTGCACCCCAGTATCTCTACTCTACACTCATCTTCTGTACATCTATCACTCCAGTGTTTAATTGCTATATTGCAATTATTTCGCCACTATGTCCTATGCTTGTTTATTCCATGTGTAACTCTGTGTTGTTGTTTGTGTTGAACTGCTTTGCTTTATCTTGGCCAGGTCGCAGTTGTAAATGAGAAGTTGTTCTCAACCAGCCTACCTGGTTAAATAAAGGTGAAATATATATATATATATATATATATATATATATATTTTAAATGTGTGTGTGTTGAGCGAGGGTATTGTGGAGACAGTTGTAGGTATACCCTTAGTTGATCCTCCAAGGATGTGTCCTTTTACCTCTACCACATGCACTTACCCTGTACTGTAGATGTTATAAGTAGGATTCGATCATACTGTATGTAACACATCACACTGTATGCACTGCATAAAATAGACAGTTATTAAAATGAAAGAATTGGTTGTTCATCTATTATCCCTGGCACTAGTGACCTCAAAGTCTCTTTCGATACAAATCGCTTCTTGAAGATATAGAGCTCAACCTTCACAGTGTCCTACTTAATAGATTAATTATTCTTTGACCTCATACTTGAATCCCACTCACTGTACAAACAAGAGGGAAAATGCTAATGTCACTACCCTGGTGTGTTGTAATCGTCGTGGTTTTCTGGGTCAAGAGGAACCCCTGACGAAAGTTTGAGGATATATAGATTGGAAAGGGGATGCTCATCATCAGGTAAAGCAAATTAGAGCGTTGATCCATCAGGAATACGGTCCGGTGAGGTTTAGCAGACAGGAAGCTGTAACCTGAACACTGACATCTTCCAAATGACTGAACTATTATTGGAAGCTCATTAGCCCCGACCGTTAAAAGTGGAGACATGAGAGGAACAATCTCAGGAGTCCAAGGACCATTTTTTAAAGTGGTGATGCAACGTTTGGAGAAGTCATCATCATGGCTAGAAAAGGGTCACTCTCTATTCTGGCAAGACATGTTCTTTTGAGTGTCAAACGAGGGCCAATGAAACATGTCTACAGATGTAGCATCTTAATTTGAGACATTTTGCAACAGCAGGAAAATAATCCTGCAGCTACATGAAATGTTAATTATTACGTGGATGATAAATAATGGAATTTAAAAAAAAATTATGTTAGGCAAATCAAGTCTGACATTTTAAAGTGGAAATTACAAACCTTCAATACACTACAAATTTGCATTTCGTGTTGTGCAGGAAAATTCTCAGCAACAAAAGAATGATCCTACATCTATGACATTCTGAGCATGTTATTCTTCTCCAAAACCAAAGTAACTGGGTAATGCTCTCATAGGGAGAAATAACATGCCAAAGACTGCATTCTGTTGCACATGAATTCCCACTTTGCTAAATTCCAAAATAGCCCTGTTGACAATAGTGCCAACAAAGTTAGCCGCTGTTTCATTTATATAAAGAGTGTGCCAAAAAGTGGGAGAGAGGGAGAAAAAAAGAGAGAGAGCTGGCAACACCATGAATCAATTTAGTTATGTTGCAAACAAAAGGAGAATAGAATGTCCTTGGTGATTTGCTCTGTGGGTCAAGCATCTTAACACATTGTTCTCACAATTTAGCAGATAATTAAGAGTTTCACTCCTGATGCAATGTGGAGACCTCCTAAAACCTCATAATAATTATGTTTCCAGCATCATTATACTACCTATCAATCAATTTAAGACTTAATTTTATTTGGCCAATTATGCCCTTTGAGCTTTATTTACTTATTGGATACAAACAGTGAGGCAATTGAGGCTGCTTTGGCTAATGGAAAATAAGCAATATCTCTTCAGGTTACTTGGGAAACAGTGGAGTCAATTGCAACAAGGTCTTGAGGAATTATTCAAATCTTCATCCAAAGAAAGCGAAGTTCTGGCCATCAGAATTTTTTCTGACTCCTGTGTTTGTTTGCTCACTAAGGGGATAAAGCTTTAAACCTCTGGCTACAAACACAATGCATTTTCCAGGGCCTGAAACTGAGCACAATCTATCCTCCGATTTTCTGACTGAATCAAGTTGAAATGTGAAGTGATGTCAATGAGAATTGGAATGGAAAATATAAGGCCAAGGCAGGTCCAGTCACACCCATTTATAATTGAATTAAATGGATCAGATGTATCTAAATGGGAATCAGCCACGCTACTGTGTTTATATAGACACTATCTAAACATGTCCTATATTCCAACTATCCAGTCATCATCTTTATATATGAAGACTGAGACAGTCAAGAGCAGTTAAACTGTAAATTCACTCTCTGAAGATTGGTCTTGGCACTGATTACTTCAGCGGTAGGGATGTGAATCTGATCGGTAATGGAAAGAGAGCAAAAATAGCCCAGATTCTTTTGATGAAAACCAAGAATGCCTACTAACAGCAGCAAAAATCTATACGGTCCTAAAGAACCAAGGAGCAGCCACAAGAATAATAAAGAGGCACTCCTCTTCTCCTTTCTCCCCACAAATCAAAATCACTCTGGTTCCCACACCTCATTACAAGGTTGTGTACCAACCATCTTCCCTTCTTTAATGTCCTTTTAATGTAGGTCTTCTCCGACTGACCAAAAGTCTGCACATGATCAAAACCCCTCTGAACGTTCCTCTCTCTTGTCTCCAGTAGGGCTCTAATGTTAACATCAAGCCTTCATATATTTATATGGACACAACAGCATTGATGTCATTCATGCCCCCCCCCCAACCCCCCCCCCCCCTCTCTCTCAGCAGCACTGGCTAAAGTCAAAGACAATAAGAATGCCAGAGGAAGGTACAAAGCTTAAAGGTCCAATGCAGCAGTTTTGATCTCAAAATCAAATCATTTCTGGGTAACAATTAAGTACCTTAGTGTGATTCTTTTTATTTAAAATGTTTAAAAATAAGCAAAAATAGCATCTTAGCAGTTCATTAATAGCTGTGCCATACAGATTGAAAAATTGTTGGAAAAACATTTTTGATGTACCAATTCCATGGCATATGGTTTATGAACTGATACACAAAACAACACCGGATTGAAAACTTTGAATTTTTCTTGTATAAAAAATGAAGAAAGGGAAAAGCTGCTAAGGTACACAATAGTAGATTTTGGTAGACAGAAGGTGCTCTTTGGTAAAATGGGTAAAATTGTCAACAAAAAGAAAGGAGGACCATTGCACTCTTCTTATAGTGTATTAAAATGCCTTCATTTGTATGGCATGTTCAATGGAAACAAAGTTTAAAAACTCTGATGCGTTTCGGCTGCATGGCGTTTGTCAGGGAGTACAACGATATGATAATACAATGTCCTCTTTCGAACAGCTTTTTCCAATCAACTGTGATTTGAAGAGGTGGTTACAGAATTCACTGGACATTACCTAGTAAGCAATACTATACACATTCTTAGCAAAGTGCTAAGAATAGGAGAGCCATTTATTTTATAGTACACTAGAACACAGCAAACATGGACCACAACAGTCTAGACATAGCTGAAGGCAATAGAGCAAAAAGTTCACAAGATGACAGTAAATGGACCTCTCACGAACCTACAGGAAAGGTAAGAAATCCATATCTTAATTTAAACCAGGGTACTTAGTGGCCTGTAGTTTGTAAATCCCCAAACATTCCCTGTGGTTTAGATGTTTAAGATGGTCCCCTTTTCTAATTGAGGCCAGAAGATGATTAATTCTCATAGCTTGTAGGGAGGCAGGGTTGCCATGGTGTAAGGACTTGCCTACCCATATGGTGAACTTGTGTTTCGCTAAGTGGTCTTGAAGGCGTCTCTTTGTCCGTCCAATGTAGAACACCTTGCACTGTGGACATTCCAATCTGTAGATGACATGAGTGGTTTTACAGTTAATGAAATACTTGACATGATACTCCATTTTAGAAGCTGTGTCAACAAAATACTTTTTCTGTGCAATATTTCTTCAATGGTTCCACTGGTTGCATTTTTGGAATTAAAATTATTTTACAAAATTCTTGCAACCTATAGGATGTTTTATATATACAGTGGGGCAAAAAAGTATTTAGTCAGCCACCAATTGTGCAAGTTCTCCCACTTAAAAAGATGAGAGAGGCCTGTCATTTTCATCATAGGTACACTTCAACTATGACAGACAAAATGATATTTTTTTTCTCCAGAAAATCACATTGTAGGATTTTAAATTAATTTATTGGCAAATTATGGTGGAAAATAAGTATTTGGTTTATCTCAAGACTTTGTTATATACCCTTTGTTGGCAATGACAGAGGTCAAACGTTTTCTGTAAGTCTTCACAAGGTTTTCACACACTGTTGCTGGTATTTTGGCCCATTCCTACATGCAGATCACTTCTAGAGCGGTGATGTTTTGGGGCTGTTGCTGGGCAACACAGACTTTCAACTCCCTCCAAAGATTTTCTATGGGGTTGAGATCTGGGGACTGGCTAAGCCACTCCAGGACCTTGAAATGCTTCTTACGAAGCCACTCCTTCGTTGCCCAGGCGGTGTGTTTGGGATCATTGTCATTCTGAAAGACCCAGCCACGTTTCATCTTCAATGCCCTTGCTGATGGAAGGAGGTTTTCACTCAAAATCTCACGATACATGGCCCCATTTATTCTTTCCTTGACACGGATCAGTCGTCCTGGTCCCTTTGCAGAAAAACAGCCCCAAAGCATGATGTTTCCACCCCATGCTTCACAGTAGGTATGGTGTTCTTTGGATGCAACTCAGCATTCTTTGTCCTCCAAACACGACGAGTTGAGTTTTTACCAAAAAGTTAAATATTGGTTTCATCTGACCATATGACATTTTCCCAATCTTCTTCTGGATCGTCCAAATGCTCTCTAGCAAACTTCAGACGGGCCTGGACATGTACTGGCTTAAGCAGGGGGACACTTCTGGCCCTGCAGAATTTGAGTCCCTGGCGGCGTAGTGTGTTACTGGTGGTAGGCTTTGTTACTTTGGTCCCAGCTCTCTGCAGTTCATTCACTAGGTCCCCCCATGTGGTTCCGGTGTCTTTTATACTGATAACAAGTTCAAACAGGTGCCATTAATACAGGTAACAAGTGGAGGACAGAGGAGCCTCTTAATAACCTTTTATGGAGGTGGTCCCTGTACAGGGACCGCTCAGCGGAAATTTCAGAGCACCACCTATAGTACTTTACTTAGTACTCGTTAAATCTCAAACTTTCATAAAAATACACATGCAAGGTACTGAATTAAAGCTACACTCGTTGTGACTCTAGCCACCAAATCAGATTTGTAAAATGCTTTTCGGCGAAAGCATGAGAAGCTATTATCTGATAGCATGCACCCCCCAAAATACCAGCACGACACGTAAACAACAGATTTTGCGGTAGCCGGCGCTACCCAAAACGCAGAAATAAAATATAAAACATTCATTACCTTGGACGAGCTTCTTTGTTGGCACTCCTATATGTCCCATAAACATCACAATTGGGTCTTTTTCCCGATTAAATCCGTCATTGTATACCCAAAATGTCATTTGCTGAAGGCCAGTCTGATGCTGCAAAAAGTCAATTTACAAGACGCAACTCACTTTTTAAAATTACAAAAGTCGCCTATAAACTTTTACAAATCACTTCAAACGATGTTTCTAAACCAACTTTAGGTATTAATAAACATTACTGATGTATCAAATTGATCATGGGGCGATCTGTATTCGATAGCAGCAAGTCTGGAAAACATTGTCCATTTTTTCAGTTTCACAACATACTGTGGTGCGCCACAAGAAGGGAGGGGTCTATTCGTGTTGTAACCAAGGATAAATGATTCTGATATTGATAGCAATGGTGACATCGTGTGGAAGCTGTAGGCGTTTACAGGGGGTTCGCATATATTTTCTCTCGTCTTAAACAATTCATTGAATGGCGGACAAATATTTTGTTTTTGTTTTTGGTAAACAGTTTTACCAGGGATTTTTACTGATAAACACGTTCTGTTATAGCCACATACCCAATTTAACCAGTTTTAGAAACTTCAGAGTGTTTTCTATCCACACATACTTATCATATGCATATACTATATTCCTGGCATGAGTAGCAGGACTTTGAAATGTTGCGCGATTTTTAACAAAAAGCTGCGAAAATTCGTATCGTCCATAACAGGTTTTAAAGAAGAAGTTACAGGCCTCTTATCTTTTTAAGTGGGAGAAATTGCACCATTGGTGGCTGACTAAATACTTTTTTCCCCCACTGTATGTGGGGGATACAACAATCCCAGCTCTGCATATTGTTGCGAATATATTTTGTTTTGGTACAGTCAGAAAGAATGTACAGTGAGGGAAAAAAGGATTTGATCCCCTGCTGATTTTGTACGTTTTCCCACTGACAAAGAAATTATCAGTCTATAATTTTAATGGTAGGTTTATTTGAACAGTGAGAGACAGAATAACAACAAAAATCCAGAAAAACGCATGTAAAAAATGTATAAATTGATTTGCATTTTAATGAGGGAAATAAGTGTTTGACCCCTCTGCAAAACATGACTTAGTACTTGGTGGAGACTGGCTAGGCCACTCCAGAACCTTAATGTGCTTCTTCTTGAGCCACTCCTTTATTGCCTTGGCCGTGTGTTTTGGGTCATTGTCATGCTGGAATACCCATCCACGACCCATTTTCAATGCCCTGGCTGAGGGAAGGAGGTTCTCACCCAAGATTTGACGGTACATGGCCCCGTCCATCGTCCCTTTGATGCAGTGAAGTTGTCCTGCTCCCGTAGCAGAAAAACACCCCCAAAGCATAATGTTTCCACCTCCATGTTTGATGGTGGGGATGGTGTTCTTGGGGTCATAGGCAGTATTCCTCCTCCTCCAAACACGGTGAGTTGAGTTGATGCCAAAGAGCTCCATTTTGGTCTCATCTGACCACAACACTTTCACCCAGTTGTCCTCTGAATCATTCAGATGTTCATTGGCAAACTTCAGGCATTTATGTATGTGCTTTCTTGAGCACGGGGACCTTGCGGGCCCTGCAGGATTTCAGTCCTTCACGGCGTAGTTTGTTACCAATTGTTTTCTTGGTGACTATGGTCCCAGCTGCTGATTCCTCACCGTTCTCATGATCATTGCAACTCCACGAGGTGAGATCTTGCATGGAACCCCAGGCCGAGTTATTTTGTGTTTCTTCCGTTTGCAAATAATCGCACCAACTGTTGTCACCTTCTCACCAAGCTGCTTGGCAATGGTTTTTGTAGCCCATTCCAGCCGTGTGTAGGTCTACAATCTTGTCCCTGACATCCTTGGAGAGCTCTTTGGTCTTGGCCATGGTGGAGAGTTTGGAATCTGATTGATTGATTGCTTCTGTGGACAGGTGTCTTTTATACAGGTAACAAACTGAGATTAGGAGCACTCCCTTTAAGAGTGTGCTCGTAATCTCAGCTCGTTACCTGTATAAAAGACACCTGGGAGCCAGAAATCTTTCTGATTGAGAGGGGTCAAATACTTATTTCCCTCATAAAAATGCAAATGATGGGCAGCTCTTGTGGAACTGTGGGGGGGATCTTGGAGGGCTGGTGGCCTGGCTGTTGGGAGCTTGGGCCAGTGGCTGATGGATCGCTGGTTTGGGTCCCCGTTTTTGACCTTGTGGGAGATCTGTCGACGTGCCCTTGAGCAGGGTGTTGACCCTGGTTGCTTCTGTGTGTCGCTCTGGATGACCCTGGTTGCTTCTGTGTGTCGCTCTGTTAGATGACTAATGTGATGTAGTTGTTGAGCGGCTTCACTGCAAGTGTATTGTATGTTTTAAATATTCAATAAAAAATAATTATTACAAAAAAGATATACTGTGTCCATAAAATGTACATAGGTTCAGAACCTTTGTGAAACAGCACAGTTAAAAATACTGTGTCTGTAAAAAGCATATAGAATGTATAAGATGGAAGTAGAAGCCTAAGTGTTGCTGTCTATTAGTTTACTCCAATTAGAGGAGGGGTGGTAGGGTTAGGGGAAAATAATAAAGGAAAATATATATTAAAAAAATATATACGGGAGATTGGAAATGATGCAGACAATTTCATTGATGGAATCAACAATATATCTACAATGTTAAAGCTGATCTACCCCATAAAAAAAGCTATACTTTTGACTAAACTTTTTGACTGTCTGAGAGAGGTCTGAGTGGGGAGGGGCCAAAAATCCACCCCACCAAAACAGGCTGAAGTTTCTGGCGGTATTTTCAAACAGCTCTTGCATTAAAAGGGCGTTATCATAATTATCACAATTTCACAGTATTATTCGAATGTCATACTGTGGAGATATACACTTTATATACAAAAGGATGTGGACACCACTTCAAGTTAGTGAATTCGGCTATTTTAGCCACATCCGTTGCTGACAGGTGTATAAAATTGAGCACACAGCCATGCATTCTCCATAGACAAACATTGTCAGTAGAATGGCCTTACTGAAGACCTCAGTGACTGTCAACGTGGCACTGTCATAGGATTCCACCTTTTCAACAAGTCAGTTCAGCAAATTTCTGCACTGCTAGAGCTGCCCTGGTAAACTGTAAGTGCTGTTATCGTGAAGTGGAAATGTCTAGGAAGCACGTAGCTCGTAAAAATAGTCTGTCGTCCGTTGCAAACACTCACTACCGAGTTCCAAACTGCCTATGGAAGCAACATCTGCACAATAACTGTTGGTAGGGAGCTTCATGAAATGGGTTTCCATGGACGAGTAGCTGCACACAAGCCTAAGGTCACCATGCGCAATGCCAAGCGTCGGCTGGAGTGGTGTAAAGTTCGCCGCCTTTGGACACTGGAGCAGTAGAAACACGTTCTCTGGAGTGATAAGTCATGCTTCACCAGCTGGCAGTCCGACGGACAAATCTGGGTTTGGCGGATGCCATGAGAACGCTTCCTGCCCCAATGCATAGTGCCAACTGTAAAGTTTAGTGGAGGAGGAATAATGGTCTGTTTTTCATGGTTCGGTCATGGGGATGCAGGGGACGGTGGAGGGCCATGTGGGTACATAGCTTTCTAATTTACTTTTGATTGAATGCTCTCTGAGGATCTCAATATTTCCTCCCTCCTCTTTTTCACTCTGTTTTTGTCTCTCTCTTTCCTTTCCCCTGTCTGATTCTCTCGATATCTGTTCCCCTTTCTTTCTCCCATCTGTCCCTCTTTTTCCTTCCTCTCTATCCTCTGTTCTTTTTTCTTCTCCATTTCTCTCTCGCCTCTTTGTTTCTGTGTCCTATCCACATACACTTCCCTTTCTCTTTCCCTGTTCTCTCTCTCTCCTTCCTCTCTACCTCCCCTTGTTCTCTCCACCTCTCTCCATCTCCATCCCCTCTCTTGTGCTGATAGAGGCAGGGGCTGAGGGTGAGGCTGAGACAGAGATGTTGCGGACCAGGGAGCAATGTTACAAAACACTGCAGCACATCTTCATTCATGCATCCATCCCTCTTCCATCAGCACTCCCCAACACATTACTCACATACACACACTCGGGAACGCAAGCACACACACACACACACACACACACACAAACACACACTTACCTCGTTCAGATGTCACACATAGCCGAGCTAAACAATAAATGGTTGTTTTCCGCCACTCAGTATGTACCCCTCAGACATACTCGGTTATGCATTGTTCAAATGTTACCCTGCATGTTGCTACCCCTATCCAATGTTACCCTGCATGTTGCTACCCCTATCCAATGTTACCCTGCATGTTGCTACCCCTATCCAATGTTACCCTGCATGTTGCTACCCCTATCCAATGTTACCCTGCATGTTGCTACCCCTATGCAATGTTACCCTGCATGTTACTACCCCTATCCAATGTTACCCTGCATGTTACTACCCCTATCCAATGTTACCCTGCATGTTACTACCCCTATCCAATGTTACCCTGCATGTTACTACCCCTATCCAATGTTACCCTGCATGTTACTACCCCTATCCAATGTTACCCTGCATGTTACTACCCCTATCCAATGTTACCCTGCATGTTGCTACCCCTGTCCAATGTTACCCTGCATGTTACTACCCCTATCCAATGTTACCCTGCATGTTGCTACCCCTGTCCAATGTTACCCTGCATGTTACTACCCCTATCCAATGTTACCCTGCATGTTGCTACCCCTATCCAATGTTACCCTGCATGTTACTACCCCTATCCAATGTTACCCTGCATGTTACTACCCCTATCCAATGTTACCCTGCATGTTGCTACCCCTGTCCAATGTTACCCTGCATGTTACTACCCCTATCCAATGTTACCCTGCATGTTGCTACCCCTGTCCAATGTTACCCTGCATGTTACTACCCCTATCCAATGTTACCCTGCATGTTACTACCCCTATCCAATGTTACCCTGCATGTTGCTACCCCTATCCAATGCTTTGATTCAATTCTTTGGAGTATGTTTGAGTATATGTTTCAGTGCCAATTGCTTTTTCAGTGCCAACCTAATCAGAGAGGTCAATGTTGTCTGCTGAGGAAAATAAAGTCAAACTACTGATGCTAGAAAGAAACGTTCCTCATATGCCTTTTGCACAGTGATGTTATCCTGACAAGCCCCTCTCGTGTGGTAGTAAATATTAATATTCCTTCCCTTTTAATCTCAAAGTCCACCGATTTAGCAAATATGTCACAGAGGGTATTCAGTTCATCTAAGAAATAGAGGGAAAATAAGTGGAGAAAAGAGCAGGTCATATAAAATACACAGCCCTAGGGGAGCATGGTGATCAATGACCCAGAACCAGCTTCAATCAAACGTCCAATGTCATGGTAGAAACTAACTAGAACTGACCAGTCACCAGTCCAGTTTATCCTGGGTAACCCATGATCCAAATTCACTTTTATTCAATGTTTATTTGTTTCCTATTGGAAATATTTTCATGATTTTGAGCGTGTGCTATGATGGATCTTTACTGTCATTCAGTCAATTACAAGAAACATTTGGATTATCCAAGGCTGACTTCTTTAAGTTTGTACAACCCTGAAATGTTATTGAATCACTTCAACAGAGTCTGGGTGAACCTAGGGATTCTAGCAGATAAAACAATACTGAAAGAAGCTGCTGCTCCAAAGAAGTTGATTGCCGAGTTACAGTACATCAAGGTTTGATTGAAAGTTCCTGATGGTTCAGAACCTAAGGAAATAATGGGAAACAGATCTAAAGGAAGAAAGTAAGGAGAGCCATTGGTCACAGATATGTGAAAATGCTCATACCTGCTCTTACAACCTAAGACATAAACTTCTGCATTTTAAGATAATTACTACACCCCTGCCAGAATGCATCTAATGCACCCAGAAATGTCACTTCTCTGTTGTAGATGCAAAAAGCACAAAGGAACACTATTACATATGATGTGGTCCTGTGACAAACTGACACCATTCTGGGAAAATGTACAGTGCATTCGGAAATTATTCAGACCCTTTGACTTTTTCCACATTTTGTTACGTTACAGCTCAGGTGCATCCTGTTTCCATTGATCATCCTTGGGATGTTTCTACAACATGATTAGAGTCCACCTGTGGTAAATTCAATTGATTGGATATGATCTGGAAAGGCACACAACTGTCTATATGAGGTCCCACAGTTGACAGTGCATGTCAGAGCAAAAACCAAGCCATGAGGTCGCAGTAATTGTTTGTAGAGCTCTGAGACAGGATTGTGTCGAGGCACAAATCTGTGGAAGCATACCAAAAAATGTCTGCAGCATTGAAGGTCCCCAAAAACACAGTGGCCTCCGTCAATCTTAAATGGAAGAAGTTTGGAACCACCAAGACTTTTCCTAGAGCTGGCTGCCTGGCCAAACTGAGCAATCGAGGGAGAAGGGCCTTGGTCAGGGAGGTGACCAAGAACCCGATGGTCACTCTGACAGAAATCCAGAGTTCTTCTGTGGAGATGGGAATACCTTCCAGAAAAACAACCATCTCTGCAGCACTCCACCAATCAGGCATTTATGGTAGAGAAGCCAGACAGAAGCCACTCCTCAGTAAAAGACACATGACAGCCCACTTGGAGCTTGCCAAAAGGCACCTAAAGGACTCTCAGACCATGTGAAACCAAGATTGAACTCTTTGGCCTGAATGCCAAGTGTCACGTCTGGAGGAAACCAGGCACCATCCCTACAGTGAATAAAGGTGGTGGTAGCGTCATACTGGGGGGATGTTTTTCAACAGCAGGGACTGGAAGTCTACTCAGGATCAAGGTAAAGATTAACGGAGCAAAGTACAGAGAGATCCTTGATGAAAACCTGCTCCACAGCGCTCGGGACCTCAGACTGGAGCAAAGGTTCACCTTCCAACAGGACAAGGTCCCTAAGCACACAGCCAAGACAACGCAGGAGTGGCTTCGGGACAAGTCTCTGAATGTACTTGAGTGGCCCAGTAAGAGCCCGGATTTGAACCCGGTCAAACATCTCTGGAGAAACCTGAAAATAGCTGTGCAGCGATGCTCCCATTCCAACCTTGAGAGGATCTGCAGAGAAGAATGGGAGAAACTCCCCAAATACAGGTGTGCCAAGCTTGTAGCGTCATACCCAAGAAGACTCAAGGCTGTAATCGCTGCCAAAGGTGCTTCAACAAAGTACTGAGTAAAGAGTCTGAATACTTATGTAAATGTGATATTTCAGTGGTATCTTTTTAATATATTTGCAAAAATGTCTAAAAACCTGTTTTTGCTTTGTCATCATGGGGTATTGTGTGTAGATTGATGAGGAAAAAAACAATATAATCCATTTTAGATTAAGGCTGTAAAGTAACGTAACCTAAAGCACTATATGTGCTGTCATTTCATTGCGTCTAGGAATTATTCATCCATCGCCACTATTATGTCTGTTAGCAAATGTAAATATTGGTGATCAACATCAGAGAAAGTTTTGTTGTCTAAACTCAGCAAAACAAAATACGTCCTCACTGTCAACTGTGCTTATTTTCAGCAAACTTAACATGTGTAAATATTTGTATGAACATAACAAGATTCAACAACTGAGACATAAACTGAACAAGTTCCACAGACATGTGACTAACAGAAATTGAATAATGTGTCCCTGAACAAAGTCGTCAAAATCAAAAGTAACAGTCCGTATCTGGTGTGGCCACCTGCTGCATTAAGCACTGCAGTGCCTCTCCTCCTCATGGACTGCACCAGATTTGCCAGTTCTTGCTGTGAGATGTTACCCCACTCTTCCACCAAGGCACCTGCAAGTTCCCGGACATTTCTGGGGGGAATGGCCCTAGCCCTCACCCTCCGATCCGACAGGTCCCAGACATGCTCAATGGGATTGAGATCCGGGCTCTTTGCTGGCCATGACAGAACACTGACATTCCTGTCTTACAGGAAATCATGCACAGAATGAGCAGTATGGCTGGTGGCATTGTCATGCTGGAGGGTCATGTCAGGATGAGCCTGCAGGAAGGGTACCACATGAGGGGGGAGGATGTCTTCCCTGAAACACACAGCGTTGAGATTGCCTGCAATGACAACAAGCTCAGTCCGATGATGCTGTGACACACCGCCCCAGACCATGACAGATCCTCCACCTTCAAATTGATCCCGCTCCAGAGAACAGGCCTCTGTGTAACGCTCATTCCTTCAACACTAAACTCAAATCCGTCCATCACCCCTGGTGAGACATAACCATGACTCGTCAGAGAGGAGCACTTTTTGCCAGTCCCGTCTGGTCCAGTGACGGTGGGTTTGTGCTATTAGGCGATGTTGTTGCCGGTGATGTCTGGTAAGGACCTGGTTACAACAGGCCTACAAGCCCTCAGTCCAGGCTCTCTCTGCCTTTTGCGTCAGTCTGAGACAGTTTTAGCACTGATGGAGGGTTTGTGCATTCCTGGTGTAACTCGGGCAGTTGTTGTTGCCATCCTGTACCTGTCCTGCAGGTCTGATGTTCGGATGTACCAATCCTGTGCAGGTGTTGTTACATGTGGTCTGCCACTGCGAGGACGATCAGCTGTCCATCCTGTCTCCCTGTAGCGCTGTCTTAGGCATCTCACAGTACAGACATTGCAATTTATTGCCCTGGTCACATCTGCAGTCCTCATGCCTCCTTGCAGCATGCCTAAAGCACGTTCACGCAGATGAGCAGGGACCCTGGGCATCTTTTTTTCTGTGTTTTTCAGAGTCCTCTTTAGTGTCCTAAGTTTTCATAACTGTGACCTTAATTGCCTACTGTCTGTAAGCTGTTAGTGTCTTAACGACCATTCCACAGGTGCATGTTCATTCATTGTTTATGGTTCATTGAACAAGCATGGGAAACAGTGTTTAAACCCTTTACAATGAAGATCTGTGAAGTTATTTGGAAGTTTACAAATTATCTTTGAAAAATTGATGTTTTTTGTTATTGCTGAGTGTAGGTCTATTTGCTGCAAACACATGTATAGCCATCAATTGTAATGTCTTGTACTCACCCTATATAACAAACTTGAGGACTGAACTATCTTGTTACATCCCTTTAGATATTGTATATTTTAAAGTTAAACAATAGACTGACAGAATTTGGAGGACATACACTGAGTGCCCAAAACATTTGGAACACCTTCCTAATATTGAGATGCACACACATTTGCCCTCAGAACAGCCTCAATTCGTCAGGGCATGGACTCTACAATGTGTTGATGGCGTTCCACAGGGATGCTGGCCCATGTTAAGTCCAATGCTTCCCACAGTTATTTCAAGTTGGCTGGTAGTGGATCTCTCCTTCGAATAGCTCACTCCATCTCATCCCACAGTTGCTCAATTGGATTGAGATCTGGTGACTGGGCAGGCCACTGCAGTAAGCTGAATTCACTGTAATGTTGGTGTAACCATTACATGATAATCCTAGCCTTACATCTGTTTGCAGATGTATACACTGCTGCCATGAAGGGATTCACCTGATTGGCAGTGATGTTCAGATATCCTGTGGCATTCAAACTTTTATCAAGTGGCCCAATGTGTGCCATGAAAACACACCCTCCACCATCACCACCAGCCTGCAATGTTGGCACGTGGCATGATGAATGCATGTATTCATGTGGTTTTCTCCATACCCAGCCTGGTCTCATAGACTAGATGTAACATACTAAATATAAATCTGGGACACTGAAATTTCTATAGAGCCCGTACAGTGGAGG
The DNA here is from genome assembly GCF_057628025.1 of Oncorhynchus mykiss. Taxonomy (NCBI): domain Eukaryota; kingdom Metazoa; phylum Chordata; class Actinopteri; order Salmoniformes; family Salmonidae; genus Oncorhynchus; species Oncorhynchus mykiss. Next base: position 31,002,536 of record NC_143026.1, on the reverse strand, counting down.
TGTCATAGTACCCATAAAACCTAGCAGTCAAACAGGGAAATGGTTCCAATATTTTTTCCACCAGGGAAAATAAATATCATTTTAGAAACACCTAAAATAAAAGCTCCTGCACATCATCTCTAGCTGACATCTTTGCTAACAGGTATTGTATCAATTTAAAACTTGCACAACACAGTTCACAGAATTGTAAATGTAAAGAAATTTACCAATTTATTCATTACAAAATGAATCCAGAGATTCTTACCTTTTCCTCGATTCGGCAGTCTCGTCCAGATCATCATGGCATTTATAGTTCTTTATGATAGCCACATTAGCAGCTAATGTTTTGGTGGTAAATAAAGGCGAAAATGATCAAAATGTCACGCCATGGTAAGCCTACACTAAACACAGCCCTTATTTTAAGTGTTTCTAAATACCCTATGGGAAAAAATTAATGGTGGAAAAAAACAATTGGAACCATTTCCTTGTTTGGCCGCTAGGTTTTATGGGTATTATTTGGTACTGAGTGCTATGTTTGGACAGATGGTTACATAAGGCAAAAATAAAATGAGGGTGGTTAAATGGGGGGATGAGGGGGAGCGTATAACCCGAACGTCTAGTAACCCAAAGGTTGCATGTTTGAATCTCAACATGGACAACATTTATCTACTTTGCAACTGCTTAGTATGTTAGCTAACCCTTCACCTAACCTTAACCATTTTAGCTAATCCTTCCCCTAACCATAACGTTAACCCTTTAACCCTTTAACCTAACTCTTAACCTTAACTCTAACCCCTAGCCTAGCTAACATTAGCCAGTTAGCAATCATTAGCATTAGTCACCTAGCTAATGTTAGCCACAACAAATTGGAATTCGTAACATATCATACGTTGCAGATTCATAAAACATATTGTACATTTTGCAATTCATAACATATACGAATTGTATTTCATAACATATCTGTCATGGATCCCTCCGGAACTCTCATTATGCACACTTGATCCCTATTCCCTTTGATTAGTAAATGTATAAGTGTGCCTTTTGTTCACCGTTGTCCTGTCAATTATTGTTACAATGTCCGTTGGTCGTGTGAGTACCAGTGCTGTGTTGTTTTGGCTTTGTATTTGTATCTGTGTATTGCACAGATGATTACGGGTCTCGTCCCGTGTGGTATCATTGTGCGCTTGTGTTATTTATTCTAGGTACTCCTCGTTCCTTTTGTTTGGGTCTCAACCCTGTGTTTTGTATATGTGTTTGTTTTGTTTTCGTCCCTGTGCCTTTACACGGCATGCTGTAATTTGGGAAGTAAAAACCCATATTCCACATTGCTGCGCCTGTCTCCCGACCATTTATGCCGACGTGACAATATCATGCGAAATGGATGATGAACATCCATAAATGAATAAATACCATATGAAATGTAACATATCAAACTAAATGGAGTGTCAGAATTTAAGAACAGAATAATACAAAATGCTCTGAGACCAGGTTACTATACCCTAGTCGTCCCATCAGCATGAAACAGCAGGAACTAGGATTCATCAGACCAGGATTTCTTTTCCCAATGTTTAGTGTTTTTGTTCCTTAGCCCACTGCAAACGCAGGTTCTTTTTTTTTTTGCTTAAAGAAGTGGAACTCTGTAAGGTCATCCATCATCTGCCATACCCCATTCGTGTCAAGGTACAACAAGTTGCGTATTCTTTTATGGGTCTTTGGGCACCTATGTTGTACTGGACTGCCAGTTGACTAACTGTAGCCCGTCTGTTGCTCTGCACAATTCGTGTTAGCCTCATTTGTCCTATTTCATCAATGACTCGTTTTCGACCACTGGCCTGCTGTTGGCTGGATGTCCTTTGGGTTGTGGTCTATTCTAGATACACACAGGAAACTGTTGAGTGGAAAAAACCCAGCAGCGTTACAGTTTGACACACTCAAACCAGTGCGCCTGGCACCTACTACCATACCCCGTTCAAAGGCATTTGAACATTTGAACATTTCAGTTGAATACATTCAGATTTCAATAAAGCTTTTCGGTAAAAGCATACCAAGCGTTTATGTAAGGACATCTCTCTCAGTAGACAAAATATTACAAACAGCTAGCAGCCAAGTAGATTGGTCACGAAAGTCAGAAAAGCAATAGATTTAATTGCTTACCTTGATGATCTTCGGATGTTTGCACTCACGAGACTCCCAGTTACACAATAAATGTTTCTAATTTCAACCTAATTGTATTGTCACATGCTTCATAAACATCAGGTGTGGACTAACAGTGAAATGCTTACTTTCGGGCCCTTCCCAAAAATGCAGAGAGAAAGTGTCACGACTCCCACCGAAGGTGGCTCCTCTTCCTGTTCGGGTGGCACTCGGAAGTCGTCGTCACCGGTCTACTAGCTGCCACCGATCCCTTTTCCCTTTTCTGTTGGTTTTGTCTTATTAGTTACACCTGTTTCTTGTTTAGGTTTTTAGTTCGGCTATTTAAGCCGGTAAGGCCCGCCTGCTCTTTGGGCTTATTTTTCCTCTGTGTATGTTTGTGGTAGTGCGTTTCCCTTTGTTTTTCCTCCGGACTGGTTGGGTCCTGGTTTTGGGCCGGTCTTGTATGTGCGCCCAGTATTGGGGTGACCATTTTTCTCTCTGCCAGAATAAAACATTGTTCTGTACCTTTTGCTTCCTGCGCCTGACTACGCACCCACTACGCCTAAAGTACGTTACAGAAAGAAATAATAGAAAGGTAAAACATGTAATAATAAAAGTAGTAATAAATACACAATGAGTAATAATAACTTACAAATACATGGGGTACCAGTACCAAGTCAATGTGCAGGGTTATGAGGTAATTGAGGTAGATATGTACATATAACAACAAATAAAGTGACTAGGCAACAGGATAGATAATAAATGCAGAGTTGTAATGTTTTGATGTATGTTTCTAAAAATAACAATCAAATAACCTTGATGGTCCATCTGAGATTTGCATGCCAACATGTACTGTACACACTCATACACTAATACGGGAGACTATTACTCAAAACAGACAACACTATGTAACTATGCCAGTGCCTTAGTTTATTCTATGACAAAGTAAGACACAGGATATGTATCATGAAGATCTATCCTTGCCACGTTAATGCCTCTTCACACACACACACACACACACACACACACACACACACACACACACACACACACACACACACACACGCGCACACACACACACACACACACACACACACACACACACACCTATGAATCACTTGTTATTTGTCTGGTGCAACTATCAACCTGTCAATGAATTATCACAACCATCAGACAGGGGCAGAATGCTGCAATGTGAACGGTATGCACTCTGGTCCAGACAGGGTCTACACAGGATAGACAAAGGGTGAGTGTCTCGTGTTGCTTTGTTCTAGTATTTGCCAAGCACCAGTAGTACATAATTTCTGTATGTAACGATCACTATTTGTAGTGGGTCGACCTTATCCATCCACTTACTCCCACTCTCCTTCCATCTCTCCATCCAAGCCCCCTATACACCTAGTTACAAATAGTCCGACCCCTGACCTCCCTTCCCCACAAACACAAATCCATCTGTCCCCTCCCCATGCCCCAAACAGGCCTGCTCCTCATCAGTGAGTTACAGTATGTTATTCACCCTAGCTTTCCAAAGGCTAGCGCAGATGGATTTGTCCTCTAACAGGGGCTATTTCCAGTCCCGAGGAGCTTTGCATTATCCCTTAGCCTGCATACACAACTCAGAGGTAGGCTTGGTCTCTAGCCCAGGCCCCTAGCCCAGGCATGTGGCTCTGTGGTGGGATAGTAATAGTATGGTATGGAGGGTATGAAGCCAGGGAGCCTGGTGCTATTCCAGGCCTCTCATTAGGTCATTAGGTGTCATTAGCAGTCATAAGGCTTAATGGAGGGTTAATGGGGATCAGACCTCAGTAGTGTACAGTGTAGTGTGTGTGGCTCTGGGGAGGTGAGAGGCGGGAAGTGTGTTGACTCTGCATGGCGCTGATTTTGTTTCTGCACAGCCTTGAGTGGAAACATCTAGAGGGGTAGGAGTAAGGTAAAACTTATCAGATATATACACTACTATTCAAAAGTTTGGGGTCACTTAGAATTGTCCTTGTTTTTGAAGGAAAATCATCAAATTGATCAGAATACAGTGTAGACATTGTTAATGTTGTAAATTACTATTGTAGATGGAAACAGCTGATTTTTAATGGAATATCTACGTAAGCATACAGAGGCCCATTATCAGCAACTATCACTCCTGTGTTCCAATGGCACGTTGTGTTAGCTAATCCAAGTTTATAATTTTAAAAGACTAATTGATCATTAGAAAACCCCTTTGCAATTATGTTACCATAGCTGAAAACTTTTGTGCTGATTAAAGAAGCAATTAAATTGGCCTTCTTTAGACTAGTTGGTTATCTGGAGCATCAGCATTTGTGGGTTAGATTACAGGCTCAAAATGGCCAGAAACAAATAACTTTCTTCTGAAACTCATCAGTCTATTCTTGTTCTGAGAAATGAAGGTTATTCCATGTGAGAAATTGCCAAGAAACTGAAGATCTCGTACAATTCTGTGTACTACTCCCTTCACAGAACAGTGCAAACTCGCCCTAACCAGAATAGAAAGAGGAGCGGGAGGCCCCGGTGCACAACTGAGCAAGGGGACAAGTACATTAGAGTGTCTAGTTTGAGAAACAGACGCGTCACAAGTCCTCAACTGGCAGCTTCATTAAATAGTACTCGCAAAACACCAGTCTCAACGTCAACAGTGAAGAGTCGATTCCGGGATGCTGGCCTTCTAGGCAGAGTTGCAAAGAAAAAGCCATATCTCAGACTGGCCAATAAAAATAAAAGATGAAGATGGGCAAAAGAATACACTGGACAGAGGAAGATTGGAAAGAAGTGTTATGGACAGACATATCTAAGTTAGCGGTGTTTGGATCACAAAGAAGAACATTTGTGAGATGCAGAAACATTTTTAAGATGGTGGAGGAGTGCTTGATGCCTTCTGAGGCAATGTGATGGTCTGGGGGTGCTTTGGTGGTGGTAAAGTGGGAGATTTGTACATGGTTAAAAGGATCTTGAAGAAGGAAGGCTATCACTCCATTTGCAACGCCATGCCTGTGGACGCCGCTAAATTGGAGCCAATTTCCTCCTACAACAGGACAATGACCCAAAGCACAGCTCCAAACTATGCAATAACTATTTAGGGAAGAAGCAGTCTGCTGGTATTCTGTCTATAATGGAGTGGCCAGCACAGTCACCGGATCTCAACCCTATTGAGCTGTTGTGGGTTTGCTTGACCGTATGATACGTAAGAAGTGCCCATCAAGCCAATCCAACTTGTGGGAGGTGCTTCAGGAAGCATGGGGTGAAATCTCTTCAGATTATCTCAACAAATTAACTAGAATGCCAAATGTCAACAAGGCTGTAATTGCTGCAAATGGAGGATTCTTTGACGAAAGCAAAGTTTGAAGGACACAATTATTATTTCAATTAAAAATCATTATTTATAACCTGATCAACATCTTGACTATATTTCCTATTCATTTTGCATGTTTTCACGGAATGGTAGTGTATATTAAAAAATGGTGCCTAATGGGAATGTTACATTTTAAAAAGGATAAGCTAATCCAAGATCTGTGCCTACATGACAACGCCAACATGGCCAGGGATCTTCTGTAATGAGAAGAGTGCCCTTTTATTGTAATCTATCCAAACACAAAAATATGTTAAATCCCCATCTAGAACAAAACAACCAATGATGTGTCAGAAAGTTATGAAACCCCCCTGAAAGCTTGTCAAAACATTGGCTAGATGGTTTCCCCCAGGAAATAAAGTTACGAAACATTCCAGGATAATGATTCCACTTAATGCTTCCTATAAAGTATCCTTAAGAAGGGGGTCATGAATACAATAGTTTAAGAATAGAGGAGGGTGGGGGGAATACCCATGATACAAGTGCTTTCATTTTCCTTATAAATGCTATCACTAGAGCCTTGTGGACCCTGAAATAAACAGGAAATCCAATGCCTGGCCATTTAAGCAATAAGGCCTTGACAGATTAAAGATCCTGTTAAGACCCCCTGTATTTAAAATTTTACTCAGAGAAACAAGAGTAATGATTGCTAACAGGAAATCATACTACCGCTGAATTAGACCATGCATAATGTAGTACACACACATACACAGAAAGCTCATGATTTTCAACTCTACTTCCCCTGAGTTTATTCCTCGCTTGGCTGCCCAATCTACATTTATTCCATTAGGGTTCCAGTCACAGGGCCTGCAGATCACTCTACTACCCTGGGACTCCTCTCATGTTTTTCCCGCTAGCTTGAATTGAATTTGAGTATTGTTGTGCGCCATCCTCTGCCAACTAGACCGAACCAAAGAGGGTCTGGGTAGGCTAAAATAAAGCCATTGGCCCTCTCTCTCACCAATTTACCATTTTCCCTCTCTCTCTCTTCCATCTCTGAGGTATTTCCCCTGCACTCATGATCTATTTTCATCCTATTTCTTCTCTTGCCCTCTTATAATCTCCCTTCTCTATATTCCCCTTCTCCTCTTCCCTTTTTCTTCATCCTCTAGTCCTTCCTTTCTCTCTTCTCCATGTCATATCTTTCACTTCTTCCTTCCTCTTCCTTATCCTATCCTTTGTTGTTATTTTCTCTTCCCAGGTGAATATATCCATCCTTGGATTCCTGGGGTGAGTCTCTCTGTCCCACCTCCTCTTGGGGTGTCCACCCACATGCCTGGGTTCAAGGAACAGGACTGACCAGCACGGCTGGGCCTATTAGCCTTCTAGTGAAGGAATGTTTTTTTGTTTTATTAACTTAGATTTAGTCAGGGGAACCCAATTGAGACCAATGTCTCATTTAAAATGGTGCCCTGAGGACAGTAATTATGTCCAATACAGCAACAACAAAAATATAAACTACTCAACAGCATTAAATACATTACATCAGGTTATTATAACAAGTTTTAATAATGAACTGAAACATCTGCACACTTCAGTGAACTCATTTAACAACAGAGTTTTAAACTGCCCTATCGGCAGCAGGGAATCAAGGTGTAATTTGTTTTGTAAGGTATTCCATAATTGTGGTGCATTAAAACTTAAGGTGGATTTACCTTGTGGAGATAAGCGGGTCCTTGAGTTAACCAACCCTGCAAACGAGTTTGGTCTCTTGTATTTTTATATTTCAACAGAGAAGTGAGGTATGTTGGAAGCTTGTGGAGTAGAGCTTTGTATAAAAAAGGAGTAATGAAGTGATCGACGGGCCTTTTGTGAGGTCCAGCCGACCTTCTGATACAGGATGCAGTAATGAGTATTAAAACTGTCACCTGTAATAAAATGAAGGGAGCTATGGTAGACTGGATCCAAAGGTTTAAGTGTAGTGGATGCGGCATTCTGGTAAATAGTGTCACCATAGTCATGTGAGATAATAATAATAATAGTCATGCAGGATAATACCTAGCCTGGTCCCAGATCTGTTTGTGCTGTCTCGCCAACGCCTATGGCGTTACAATGACCATAGTAATTGGCAGGACAGAACAAACAGACCTGCGACCATAGGCCAACACCAGGCCAACGCAAGGAGAGAATCCACAACTAAGCCTGTAACTATTAAAAAGTCCTGAAAATGCCTATTTTTGGACAATGTAGTATTTTGGTATTTTCTGAGAATGTGTTTAATGACTCACATATTCAATCGATTTAAAAGTTGTTATTTGCCAAGAAATTGTCAAAGCTAGTAAAAAGTGCAGAGATAAAGTTACTATCCAAGCAGTGACACATTCCAGACAAATCCTGGAGGCCAGGATGGAATTTTATTGACGTTATATTTTGAGCTTTTTTTATTATTTTTTTTTTTACATAAATGGCCAAAGCTAAATCATAACAAAACCACCATTCATATGCTCTTGGAGAACAAAATATATTTCTTTGCAGATTCATTTTCCATCTCTAACAACAGGTTCAGGCCCGTGCTGTCAGAATTTAAAATGTTGGATTTGACTTGTTAAAATGACCTATTTTACACAATGGCTTAAATAACACAAATAGGAACCTTGGTAAATGAAATATGAACATTCTATCAGATTCTAGATGAATTTAAAATGTAAAAGTGGGTTATTTTTAACCCAGTTTTTTTTTTTGAGTGAAGAGGTGCCACAATGAAATACTTCAGAGAAAAATAAACAAACCCAAAAATGTTAGCTTTCAGTTTATATATGCCGTCCAGCCCTTGATGTGTGAATGGAAAATATGTTGTTATTTTTTTCTCTCTTCTTGGTGGGTGGAAATTAGCGTTTTTGGTGTGTTTTCACTTTAACAGCATAACTAATCATATGCAGACGGAGCTATATATAGTCTAGCCTGAGGGGGGAGAATAAGTGGATTTATTCATTGGCTCTTGGTCCAATCTAGCGTCTGGACAACAGAGAAAATACGTTATTATTGGGCTCTTTTCACTGCTTTTATTTTTGTGGCAGACATGAGAAAATATACAAATGGCACGCTGCAATAATGAGACTCCACAGACAGGTTAACACACCTAGAACATACAGTTCCATTTCAAAGAGGTTTACAGTGTATATAAAAAAATATAAAACAAAACAACACAAAACTAACGATTGAAAAAATAAATAAATACAACAAATAAAAACAAAAAGTTATACAGACACAACAAAACACACACGCAGGTCCAGGTGCACACACGCACAAAACACTTGTTTGAGTTGTTAGCAGGGGGTATAGCCTAAGACTAGAGCTACATTTGGTCAATTATTAAGTGCTTCAAATTACCAAAACATTACATTCTTAGACCCAGAGCGGCTGTAGCCTCGAAGTTAGAGTGTTGAGCCAGTAACCGAAAGGTTGCTGGTTTCAGTACTGTAACTGACAAGTTGAGGAAATCTGTCACTGTTCCCTTAAGCAAGTCACTTAAACCTAATTGTTCCAAGGGCGCTGTACAATGGTGACCGTGACCCCACTCCCTGCGGGTGTCTCAGGGGTAGTTGCGATATGCAAAAAAAATGTGTACAAATGTGTAACAGTTCAAATATAAGCACCCCCCAAACTATTATTACTACCTGACTTCAGTAATTCAGTGACTCAAAATATTTGTCTGTGTGATTAAATGGAGGATAACAAAACGAGACAGAAAGATCAAGTTCCTTTCTGAAGAAAACATCAGTTTAGCACGAGTGCTCACAAGAGGATCACGCAACAGCTTGGGGTCAATCTTTAACCACAATTAAATATGGTCAGCATTCAGTGGTTTGCTCAGTGAACTGTAAAGTTTACTGTAACATTCATTATCATTGAGGTTTCAAGAGAAATGCCACGCACTCATTATCGGTAAATATAGCATGCATGATGAGGCTACCAGTTCAAACCTGGGTCTGACGAGGCTATCAGAGATTGAGTTATTGTCTGGCTGACAGGAAAGATTTGATTGAGCTGCCCAATTTTTCTTTCTTGACAGTTACTGTGTACACTCTCATCTTCCATAAAAGCCCTGTTCCTCTCTTCCCTCTTTCACCACCTCTAGCCAGGCAGCCCCTGAAGTATAAATAGCCCAGAAAAAAACAATATGGAGATAGCTGTAGCACTTGCAATATTTATACAGCTGGTTATGTAACCAGACTGATGTAGTTGGATCACTAACCACAAGCCCAGAGAAGAGGGATGGGAGACGAGGGGGAGAGGATGGGGGTCGGGATGGCTAGGTGGTGGGCCAGTGGGGCAGGTCTCCTGAGGCATCAAGCGGCTGGTCAAGAATGTGAAGTTAACAGACCCTGAGGAATGTGGACGCGGATGGAGGGGCAAGCAGGTTTCTGTCTGACCTGGAGAGTGAAAGGCTTCTTAGGTTCTCAGTGGTGACAGCCAAGACAGGGGTCAGGGATGACTTCATCTTCGTTCAGGCTGGTTAGGCTACATTGAGGGTTCATAGAGAACAGAAAGTTGCATAGCTGCATAATGCCCAGGCAGGTGTTCAGTCAAGAATGCAAAGAAAGAAAGAAAGAGGAAATGTGTTAATCAACAATATATTTGGTTGCACTTGTACTTATTTAATTAGCTTTGTACCTGTGCAGTAGCACTTTGTTTGCAACAAAAACAATATTACAGGGTATTGGGGTAAACATTGTCAGACTGCCTATCATAAAAAAATATCCCAATCTGCCATAGTTAAATGTCATGGGCCAGCCTGTAGAAAGACAATAAGCAAGTCGGTTCCAAATCCCAATTTGACATGTAATGCCAAAACGTTAGCTGCATTGCCCTACATGCTCTGAGCTTCATAAAAAAAACATATTGCCTTTCATCCTTTGGAGAATATGTTATTGTGTTCTGGAGTGAATTGTCAGAATTTCATTTTTAGCATTCCACCTATACTTCGCAATTGCTCGAATATGGCTCCAATGTTAGAGGGCTTTCACTTGTTTTTGAATTGGTCAAACTGATTTCAACTTGATGTTCTACAGCCATATTAGCTCGTTATTGTCATGAAAGAATGGCTATTATCTTTTGTTGCACAGAGCAAAACAGCACCCACATCCATATTGTAAAGGAGGACTATACATGGACTCTTGTCAACTGGGTTCTATTCAGAGATACATGTATGGAAGGTGGAAAGAGAGTTGGTGAGTAAACAGTCTGTAAATTAAACGTAAATGAAAAGCCAGACTTTGGAAGGTTGGCAGACGACCAACTGGAACCCCACCATCTCAATGCTAACAGTTTTTACTCCGCTATAACTTTCCCCCTTGCTAGTTCAATTAATCTCCCTTACGACCCGACAGAAAAAAATATATAAACATATTAGTCCTAAAAGTGGTCAAATTAGTCAAGTTACAGACCCCTTGTATCTCTGCTCTTCATAGATCCCCAGTGAATCATGTTTTGACACTTCAGTGTTTACTGTATATAACTGGTTGTCTTGGAGACGGCATAGGGGTAGATGCGAGGAAACCGCAATGTTATGAGTCGGTTGTCAGCGCCCAGGGGGTGATGGGAAATCAGCCACGGTGGTCAATGTTGATTGGGAAGTGTACGTTTAGGGTGTTTTTGGGAGAGTGCAGCTGTGGTCCAAATGTCTTTCATCACCCATAACCCCAGTCACCATCACAAGGACAAAGTAAACCACCAGGACCCACTACAGCTCCCAAATTACAGACCATTAGCTGTATTACAGTACGGCTACAATCCAGCAGGGACATTATGTGATTATCTGAAATGCCTGGGAAAGCCATACATCCTGTTATTTCATTAAGCTGACCACCATAGTCCCTGTGCCCAAGAACACTAAGGTAACCTGCCTAAATGACTAGCGACTCGTAGCACTCATGTCTGTAGCTATGAAGTGCTTTGAAAGGCTGGTCATGTCTCACATCAACACCATTATCCCAGAAACCCTAGGCCCACTCCAATTTGCACACCGCCCCAACAGATTCACAGATGATGCAATTGCACTCCACACTGTCCTTTCACACCTGGACAAAAGGAACACCTATGTGAGAACGGTATTCATTGACTACAGCTCAGTGTTCAACACCATAGTGCCCTCAAAGCTCATCACTAAGCTAAGGACTCTGGGACTAAACACCCTCTGCAACTCCCTCTGCAACTGGATCCTGGAATTCCTGTCGGCCGCCCCCAGGTGGTAAGGGTAGGTAACAACACACACGCCACGCTGATATTCAACACGGGGGCCCCTCAGGGGTGCGTGCTCAGTCCCCTCCTGGACTCCCTGTTCACTCATGACTACACAGCCAGGTACGACTCCAACACCATCATTAAGTTTGCCGATGACACAACAGTGGTAGGCCTGATCAGCAAGGCACTACAGAGGGTAGTATGTACAGCCCAGTATGTCACAGTGGCCAAGCTACCTGCCATCCTGGACCTCTATACCAGGCGGTGTGAGAGGAAGGCCCTAGTCATAGACTGTTCTCTCTGCTACCGCATAGCAAGCGGTACCGGAGAGCCAAGTCTAGGTCCAAGAGGCTTCTAAACAGCTTCTACCCCCAAGCCATAAGACTCCTGAACACCTAGTCAAATGTCTACCCAGACTACTTACATGCTTCCCTATCTCCCAGCAGACAGAGGAAGCCTAATGTCCACAGCAGCCAAAATGGACACAGTGAGTGGTGGCGAGAGAAGGGGAAAATGAAGGAAAGCGCATCCATCCCTCTGAGAAAGCCTTGTGTTTTTGTAAATGGATTATAAATTGCTACATGTAGCTTCCAAGTGCCAGGGTTAATCCAACACCTTCTTGCTTGCCTGGTCTGAGGTAAATCACCTTGTGGTGCTTTTCCAGAAGCCTTTCTGGCCATGTGAAGGTGGCCATTTCATAATCTTCGACTGCGGGTGTCATATTCTGATGTAATAACACATTTTCCTTTCCTCAGTTCCCCCACCGATTACATTGATTGTGACTCTTTCGGATGAAGTGGCCAGGCCAGCTGGCCTAGGACTACTGTACTTTCATAATGGGCTAGCCTCATCATTAGATACCAAATCATGGTGGATATTTTTCTATCTACTTCCTTTTTATCTCAATGTTCCCCCCTTAAAGGCCCAGTGCAGTCAAATAATGTGATTTTCCTGTGTTTTATATATATTTCCACACTGAGATTGAAATAATACTGTGAAATCATGAAAATTATGATAATTCCATTTGAGTGTAAAAGCTGTTTGAAAATGTTGCCTGTTATGGTGGGATTGAGTTTTGGACTGTCTGGTGACATCACCAGCCAGTAAATTAGTTAATAGACCAATAAGAAAGAGAGTTCCGAACCTCTCTGTCAATAATAGCTAGTTTTCAGTTTACTCTCTACTCAGACCACTCCCTGGCAGTCATTGTTAAAAAAAAGAATGTCAAAAATAAACTATCACAGTAAGGTACTTAATTGTTACTCAGAAATTATTTGATATTGAGATGATATAATTTGACCTTTGAGTAATATTTCATTTCATCTCAGTGAACCCATTTGGCCTTGTTTTCTCATGGCGTAACAGTAGCAATCTTCCCTGGAGCAAGCCATATCTCATGTCTTAACCTCCTTCCCCATGGAAAATGGTTCTGACAGGTTATTAAGCTGTCTACAAATAAAAAATACTGGAGGGAAGGAAAAAATAAGGATACTGGCCAACTCCTGCCACTTGCATGGACCGTGTTGCTGGCGTGCCTGGTTTAAAGACACATATGGAAGCATATTTCTTCATCATATGTGTGTTTGCATATTGGTGACTTGGGGAATTGCATGCCGTGTTATATTTTCGCATGAAGCCAAATCCACCTTCTTATGGTAGCCGACAACCTAAATATTAAAGGTTGTAAAAAGTAAAAAGCCAAGTTCATGTTTGCACATTGAGTGGATAGAGATGATGTAACATTTTCTTCACTGATCCTTCAATAGTTTTTGTGCCATTTTAAGGATAGTATGCAGTAGTGGTTCTATGAGGCAAGCACATCATTTTATCAGCTGCTATTGATGAAATTAGCTATTTTCAATTCAATCCTCAATTTTCCAATGAAAAAAAATTCTAACATTTTCAAGCTTTCAAAGTAAAACCTAATCCAGGTGGATCAGAGAGTGCACTAAGCCATGTCTGCAAAAGGACATAACCAAAGAGGTGGACAAGATTTCTTGGAAACATAGTCCAACGTTTTGGTTAGAGATACATCAGCAATATCAACACGGTTTGGTCATTTCAGGTTCTCATTTTTTTTAACGTTCATTACATAAATAGATTTACAACTACAATAAGAGAGTATGAATGCCAAAACCTTTTTGAAATTATCGTTTAAAAATACATTTTTGTAACGACTACATTCATCACTGTTCTATCTACTACAGGGATTCCCAAACTAGGGGTCGCGACCCCGTGTGAGCTAACCTGATATGAAAATGCGGTCACGGAAGAATTTCCAAAATCGCAAAGAAAAAAAAGATATACAAATAAAATAATATAGTATATATACACTACCGTTCAAAAGTTTGGGGTCACATTGAAAGGTCCTTGTTTTTTAAAGAAAAGCACATTTTTTGTCCATTAAAAAATATATATATATTTATTTAACTATGCAAGTCAGTTAAGAATAAATTCGTATTTACAATTACGGCCTAGGAACAGTGGGTTAACTGCCTTATTCAGGGGCAGAACGACAGATCTTTACCTTTTCAGCTCGGGGATTCGATCTAGCAACCTTTCAGTTACTGTCCCAACGCTCTAACCACTAAGCTACCTGCCGCCCCAAAATAACATAAAATTGATCAGAACTACAGTGTAGACATTGTTAATGTTGTAAATGACTATTGTACAGTAGCTGGAAACTGATGATTTTTAATGGAATATCTACATAGGCGTACAGAGGCCCATTATCAGCAACCATCGCTCCTGTGTTCCAATGGCACGTTGTGTTAGCTAATCCAATTTTATAATTTAAAAATTATAAACTTGGATTAGTTAACTCATGAGAGCCAGTTTCATCACAGCGCATGATGGTTTTTGTGACTGCACTTGAAGTTCTTGAAATACTCCAGATTAACTGACCTTCATGTCTTAAAATAATGATGGACTGCCATTTCTCTTTGCTTATTTGAGCTGTTCTTGCCTAATATGGACTTGGTCTTTTACCAAATAGGGCTATCTTCTGTTTACCACCCCTACCTTGTCACAATGCAACTGATTGACTCAAACACATTAAAAAGGAAATAAATTCCACAAATTAACTTTAAACAAGGCACACCTGTTAATTGAAATGCATTCCAGGTGACTACCTCATGAAGCTGGTTGAGAGAATGCCAAAATTGTGTAAAGCTGTCATCAAGGCAAATGGTGGCAACTTTGAAGAATCTCAAATATATAACATATTTTGATTTGTTTAACACTTTTTTTGGTTACTACATGATTCCATACAGTTTTGATGTCTTCACTATTATTCTGCAATGTAGAAAATAGCCAAAATAAAGGAAAACCCTGGAATGAGTAGGTGTGTCCAAACTTTTGACTGGTACTGTATACATGTTAATGAAACATCTAATGTATATGTTTTCAATTGAAAAAAATGTGTATCATAAGTTGCTACTTTTTGCAGCCATTTTTGTGATATAGTCAGAGCATACGTCAATCATTACTTCATATTGAATGCCTCTCCATAATTGATATTCCAAAGGGAGTGATTAAACCTTTGGGTAACACTTTATTTGGCTAGTCCATCTGTAGATGCTCTGCAGACGATCAGTAACCTTTCAACTAACTATCTACAAACCCTAACCCTAACTCTTATCCTAACCCAAACTTAACTCTTAACCTAACCTTAACCCTTACCCTAACTCTTCTTCTAAACCTGACCCTAACCGTAACCTTAGCAAGCAGTTGCTTATCAACAGATAGTTTGTTGATATTATGGTAGTCTGTAGAGCATCTACAGATGGACAACCAAGAATGTTTCTAAAAATAGGAATCAAATAACTTTAATGGTCCAGCTGCAGAATTGCGAGCTAACGTGTGCAAAAAACATAAACACTTACACTGAGAGACACACACACCGACATGTAGGGAACTAGAGCCATCATCTCCTTATATCTTCTGTGGGTAAAATCCTCCATAATTCATCATCATAATGCATCATAGGTGCACAAATCTAATTTTATTGGTCACATACACATGGTGAGCAGATGTTAATGCGAGTGTAGCGAAATGCTTGTGCTTCTAGTTCCAACAGTGCAGTAATATCTAACAAGTAATCTAACAATTCCACAACAACTACCTAATACACACAAATCTAAGTAAAGGGATGGAATAAGAATATGTACATATAATTATATGGATGAGCGATGAGCGAGGGGCATAGGCAAGTTGCAATAGATGGTATAGAATACAGTATATACATATGAGATGGGTAATACAAGATATGTTAATATTATTAAAGTGGCATTATTAGAGTGACTAGTGATCCATTTATTAAAGTGGCCAATGATTTCGGGTCTGTAGGTAGGCAGCAGCCTCTGTTCCAGTGATGGCTGTTTAATGTTCTGATGGCCTTGATATAGAAGCTGTTTTTCAGTCTCTTGGTCCCAGCTTTGATGCACCTGTACTGACCTTGCCTTCTGGATGGTAGCGGGGTGAACAGTCAATGGCTAGGTTGGTTGTTGTCCTTGATGATATTTTTGGCCTTCCTGTGACACTTCCTTTGACATTGTGTGTTATAGGTGTCCTGGAGGGCAGGTAGTTTGCACCCGGTGATGCGTTGTGCATACCAATCCACCCTCGGGAGAGCATTCTGGTTGTGGGTGGTGCAGCAAACTTGATGATTGAGTTAAAGGCGTGCATGGCCAACAGTCATGGGTGAACATGGACTACAGGAGGTGGCTGAGCACGCACCCTTGTGGAGCCCCATTGTTGAGGATCAGCGAAGTGGAGATGTTGTTTTCTACCTTCACCACCTGGGGGCGGCCCGTCAGATAGTCCAGGACCCAATTGCACAGGTTGGGGTTGAGACCAGGGGCCTTAAGCTTATTTATGAACTTTGAGGGTACTATGGTGTTGAATGCTGAGCTGTAGACGATGACCAGCATTCTTACATAGGTATTACTCTTGTCCAGATTGGATAGGGCAGTGTGCGGTGTGATGGAGATTGTATAATTTGTGAACCTATTGGGGTGGTATGCAAATTGAAGTGGGTCTAGGCCGGCAGGGAAGGTGGATGTGATATGATCCTTGACTAGTCTCTCAAAGCACTTCATGATGACAGAAGTGAGTGCTACGGGGCGACAGGAGCCCTAAGCCGGGAAGGCAAAGTGTTCCCATTTTTAACCATTTCATGTGTCCGAAGGTAGAACTCTGCCTACCCGGCAAGTTGTTATTCAGCACTGTCAGCACTTGGTTCAACACCTATAAGCTTTATAAGCCACCAGCACTGCAGCTGCATTGAATGAGTATAGCAAAGTATTCCTTCTGATAAGCTTGCGTTTTTATTATTATCTTTTTTAATATCGAGGAATATTTCACTTTCTCTGGTCATAGCAGTAACAACATAAATTGGTGCATGAAGCAGCTGGAAGACTGTATCCCCTTTTCTCAGTGGAGGGAAGGAGGACGGAGGGAGTGTGAGTTGGGTGAAAGACAGCCTCACCTCTGCTCCCTCCCTCACCTCAGACTGATGCAGTCCGTCAGCCTTGTAAAAAAAAATAAGAAACACATTATTGTGCTCACTTAGCTGTGCCTCACAAGTAAAACAACAAATGATCTATTACCAGTGTGATGACATACCCAATTATTTTTAAATATCATTTCAAAATGATCTGAGAAGCGTAGTTAATATGCAATGATAATATGTTGGGCTGATAGCCTAGTGCACAAACCTCATTGCTTTTTAATTGGTTAATGTTGCATAGTCATGTGTAAATAAATCTGAGCGATATACCTTGGCTTGCATTTTGACTCAGAAAGTTATCTTGACTCAGAAAAGGTTGTTGACCACTGACATTGAGGAATCTCATCCCAGATTGTAATAGTCCTGGAGCTTGAAGGTTATTATCTAAGCACAGATCATGAATCATTATATTCTCCTTAAATCTTAATCTTTAACACCCCCCCCCCCCCCCACCACCCTAAAAAAAACTGGATCAGCTCTTACCTCTTCACTTTTTTCCACATTTTGAAACTTTATAGCCTTATTCTAAAATGGAATAAATAAAACATTTTCCATATCAATCTACACACAATACCCCATAATGACAAAGCGAAAACAGATATTTTTGAATATTTTGCAAATTTATTCAAAAGAAAAGACAGAAATGCCTTAAGTAATTAGACCTT
The DNA here is from genome assembly GCF_057628025.1 of Oncorhynchus mykiss. Taxonomy (NCBI): domain Eukaryota; kingdom Metazoa; phylum Chordata; class Actinopteri; order Salmoniformes; family Salmonidae; genus Oncorhynchus; species Oncorhynchus mykiss. The sequence continues at coordinate 30,984,709 of NC_143026.1, read as the reverse complement.
GAGACTCGAAATTGAGCTCAGGTGCATTCTGTTTCCTTTGATCATCCTTGAGATGTTTCTACAACTTGATTGGAGTCCACCTGTGGTAAACTCAATTGATTGGACATTTGGAAAGGCACACACCTGTCTATATAAGGTCCCACAGTTGACCGTGCATTTCGGAGCAAAGACCAAGCCGTGAGGAATTGTCCGTAGAGCTCCGAGACATGATTGTGTCGAGGCACAGATCTGGGGAAGTGTACCCAAGAACACAGTGGCCTCCATAATTTTTAAATGGAAGAACTTTGGAACCACCAAGACTCTTCTTAGAGCCAAACTCAGCAATCGAGGGAGAAGGGCCTTGGTCAGGGAGGTGACCAAGAACCCGATGGTAACCCTGACAGAGCTCCAGAGTTCCTCTGTGGAGATGGGAGAACCTTACAGAAGAACAACCTTCTCTGCAGCACTCCACCAATCAGGCCTTTATGGTAGAGTGGCCAGACGGAGGCCACTTCTTAGTAAAATGCACATGATAGCCTGCTTGGAGTTTACCAAAAGGCACCTAAAGACTCTCAGACCATGAGAAACAAGATTCTCTGGTCTGATGAAACCAAGATTGGACTCTTTGGCCTGAATTCCAAGCTTCACGTCTGGAGGAAACCAGGAATCGCTTATCACCTCGCCAATACCATCCTTACTTTGAAGCATGGTGGTGACAGCATCATGCTGCGGGGATGTTTTGTCAGCGGCAGGGACTTGGAGACTAGTCAGGATGGGAGGGAAAGATGAATGGAGCAAAGTACAGAGAGATCTTTGATAACACCTGATCAAGAGTGCTCAGGACCTCAGACTGGGGCATAGGTTCACCTTCCAATAACACTAAACACAGCCAAGACAACGCAGGAGTGGCTTCGGGACAAGTCTCTGAATGTACTTGAGTGGCCCAGCCAGCATCCGGACTTGAACCCGATTGAACATCTGTGCAGAGACGCTTCCCATCCAACCTGACAGAGCTTGATATGATCTGTAGAGAAGAATGGGAGAAACAGGTGTGCCAAGCTTGTACCGTCATACACAACAAAGTATTGAGTAAAGGGTCTGAATACTTATGTAAATTTAATAGTTCTGTTTTTGGAGGGAATAAATGTGCAAAAAAAAGGGTTTTCTTTGTCATTATGGGGCATTGTGTATAGACTGAAAACATATGTATTTAATCAATTTTAAAATAAATGTAAAAATTCACAAAATTTGGAAAAAGTGAAGGGGTTTGATTACTTTCCAAATGCACTCTGTCTTCCAGTGTGGTCTAGCTAAAGGCTAGAGCTGCCGCTTTCAATGAGAGGGACTCTAACCCGGAAGCTTATAAGAAATCCCACTATGGCATCCGACGAACCATCAAACAGGTAAAGCGTCAGTACAGGACTAAGATCGAATTGGACTACATCGGCTCTGACGCTCGTCAGATGTGGAAGGGATTGAAAACCATTACAGACTACAAAGGGAAGCACAGCCAAATGCTGCCCAGTGACACGAGCCTACCAGAAGTTAAACTACTTCTACGCTCGCTTTGAGGCAAATAACACTGAAACATGCATGGGAGCACCAGCTGTTCCGGAAGACTGTGTGATCACGTTCTCCACAGCCAATGTGAGTAAGACCTTTAAACAGGTCAACATTTGTATTTCATGAACATGTGTACATCTCTAGACAATAGTGACCCATAGACTTAGCTAGATGTGGCTGTGGGTTGGTTATAGCACTTCCTTCACATGACCCATCATTTTAGACAAGTGTGTCAGGGAAGCGTCATCTAATATTTAGAAAATATTTAGAAAATGTTTTTATCTGGATACTTTCTGTTTTTGATATTGCTACTTTGCAATTAACCATTTTACTGTTCTGTTTGCACCTTCTGTATCCTTTGCATGTGACAAATAAACATTTGATTTGATTTGATATAGTGTGTATTTACCAGAGACGGTAATGTGAAGAACAACATCAGATTAGGACATAGGCCAACTACTAGATATGTGTATTTTTACCTGCAGTTTTCATTATTGTAGGCTGCTACTTTCACCGCTTTTCGTCTTGAAATGTTTTGTTGTTTACTACACTAATCACTCTGTTTAGTAAATGCCACATGCAAATCCTTAAGGTGATGGGTGTGGCTAAGGCTTAAGAGGGTGTGAACGATGCTGAATGGGTGTAGACAAAGAAGAGCTCTCCAGTAGGTGCACCAAAATATTCAAGGTTCATTTTCCCCAAAGGGAGGTTAACAGGTTTATCTACTTTCGAAAGAGAATTACTTTCCCATTGTTCTTCAACTGCAGTGAATGGTATACCATTTTCTATCTCTGAGTCTCTACTTTTATTCAATGTAAAAAACAATGTTGCTACATAAGCCTGAATTAAGACACATATGTGACGTGTCTGTCAGTCTTTCAGTAGCCTATTGTCAGTGTGTGTCTGTGACTGGGCTCTCCATGGCAGGCTAGCATGGATGCACCCTGGTGGGTAACTGTAACTGGGAATAGTCCCACTTCCCAAATTCTGCTTCATTGGGATTATCTGTGGAGTTTTATAGGGTTGTGGATAGGATCTATGAAAAACATATTTAAGGAGACATTGTTTCTTTTACTGGAAATCATATTAGGACTGCACTGAAAGATGAGATTTAATCTGGAAAATTATTTGATTAAATAAGACACACAGTATGCTTCTGTGTTATAGTATGCCTTTAGGTCTATTGAAAACAGTGCTGAGACGAACTGTGAGCCAGAAGGGAACTTACCTTCTACTCACTTCGGGGAAACACTTTCCATTCCTGGATATTATACACATATGACGCTCCTGCGGTTAATGTAATGTGCCCTGTACTGTTACTAGGGCGCTAGAGAGGATATTGGACGATCACATGGGCCGTTGTTGTGTCTTTGTGCTAAAAGAGAGGAATGTGAGCAAGCCGAAGCATTTAGAAATGTTATTTGCTGAACCAAAATGTTATTTTCTCTAGTCTCCGGCATGCTTACAGAACGCCTGACGTGACGCAGATGCATTCATTACAAAGTCGTAAATTCTGTGTCTCAGAGATATGTTATACAGTTAGTGTAATATTGAACGTTTCTAGAGGTGACCACATGTCCCAGACTGTCCCAGACAGTGCTGCATTTTGGCCCTTTGTCTCACGTCACGTAAACCAAACATTCATGTCCCGCATTTTATGAAGGAATTCAAACACCACTCATTTCGAAAAAAGTTGATTTTTACCATATTTCAGTCAGACATCCCAACCTGTCTCTTGCAGCCACATTACCCTTATGAAAATATATAAAGTTATCATAAGGATGTGGTAGTCTAGCCTACTGGTGATGTTAAATATGTCTCCAACTCTGACTTTGGTGCAGGTCATGTTGTTCTTCACATGACTGTCTCTGGTAAACACACACCATATCAAATCAAATTAACAGTTGAATTGTCACATGCACAGGATACAGAATGTGTAAACAGTACAGTGAAATGGATACTTGCATAGTAGCCATATAAAAAACAGATCGTGTCCAGATAAAAATATTTAATACATTTAACAAAAATTAATAGATGACACTTATCTGACACACAGTTGTCTAAATTGGTGGGTAATGTGAAGGAAATGCTATAACCAACCCCCAGACACTCTAACTTGATGGGTCATGTAATCATTCTTTAGACATGTAGTCTTTTGTTTAGACATCTAGCTAGCTAGATGGGGGGCTGATCGGTCGATGGGGGACTGATCGGTCGCAAACAATGCATACACAGTTGGAGTCAGAAGTTTACATACACCTTAGCCAACTACATTTAAACTGAGTTTTTCACAATTCCTGAAATTTAATCCTAGTAAAAAGTCCCTGTCGTGGGTCAATTAGGATCACCACCTCATATTAAGAATGTGAAATGTCAGAATAATAGTAGAGAGAATTATTTTTTTCAGCTTTTATTTCTTTCATCACATTCCCAGTGTGTCAGAAGTTTACATACACTCAATTAGTATTTGGCAGCATTGCCTAGAAATGGTTTAACTTGGGTCAAACGTTTCACGTTGCCTTCCAAAAGCCTCCCACAATAAGTTGGGGGAATTTTTGCCCATTCCTCCTGACAGAGCTGGTGTAACTGAGTCCGGTTTGTAGGCCTCCTTGCTTGCACACACTTTTTCAGTTCTGCCCACAAATTTTCTATAGGATTGAAGTCAGGGCTTTGATATGGCCACTCCAATACCTTGACTTTGTTGTCCTTTTGCCACAATTTTGGAAGAATGTCAATTTGCCACAATTTTGCCACAAAGTCCATTTGCCACAATTTTGGAAGAATGCTTAAGGTCATTGTCAATTTGGAAGACCCATTTGCGACCAAGCTTTAACTTCCTGACTGATGTCTTGAGATGTTGCTTCAATATATCTACAAAATATTCCATCCCTCATGATGCCATCTATTTTGTGAAGTGCACCAGTCCCTAATGCAGCAAAGCACCCCCACAACATGATGCTGCCACCCCTGTGCTTCGCGGTTGGGTTGATGTTCTTCGGCTTGCAAGCCTCCCCCTTGTTCCTCCAAACATAGCGATGGTCATTATGGCCAAACAGTTCTATTTTTGTTTCATCAGACCAGAGGACATTTCTCCAAAAAGTACAATCTTGATTTCCATGTGCAGTTTCAAACTGTAGTCTGGCTTTTATATGGCAGTTTTGGAGCTGTGGCTTCTTCCTTGCTGAGTGGCCTTTCAGGTTATGTCGATATAGGACTCGTTTTACTGTGGATATAGATACTTTTGTACCTGTTTCCTCCAGTGTCTTCACAAGGTCCTTTTCTGTTGTTCTGGGATTGATTTGCACATTTATCTCTAGGAGACAGAACGCGTCTCCTTCCTGAGCGGTATGAAGGCTGCGTGATCCCATGATGTTTATACTTGTGTACTATTGTTTGTACAGATGAACGTGGTACCTTCAGGCGTTTGGAAATTTCTCCCAAGGATGAACCAGACTTGTGGAGGTCTACAATTTTTTTTCTGAGGTCTTGACTGATTTCATTTGATTTTCCCATGATCTCAAGCAAAGAGGCACTGAGTTTGAAGGTAGGCCTTGAAATACATCCGCATGTACACCTCCTATTGACTCAAATGATGTCAATTAGCCTATCAGAAGCTTCTAAAGCCATGACATAATTTCCTGGAATGTTCCAAGCTGTTTAAAGGCACAGTCAACTTAGTGTATGTAAACTTCTGAACCACTGGAATTGCAATTCAATGAATTATAAGTGAAATAATCTGTCTGTAAACAATTGTTGTAAAAATTACTTGTGTCATCCACAAAGTCGATGTCTTAACCGACTTGCCAGAACAATAGTTTGTTAACAAGAAATTTGTGGAGTGGTTCAAAAAATAGTTTTAATGACACTAACCTAAGTGTATGTAAACTTCCGACTTCAACTGTACATATAAATATATGGATGAGTGATGGCGTGTGGCATAGGCAAGATGCAGTAGATGGTATAGAAAAGTGTATACATATGAGATGAGTAATGTAGGATGTGTAAACATTCTTAAATTATTTTTAAAGTGACTAGTGATACCTTTATTAAGTAAATTTATTTAAGTGGCCAGAGATTTGAGTCTGTATGTTGGCATCAGCCTCTCTATGTTAGTGATGGCTGTTTAACAGTCTGATGGCCTTGAGATAGAAGCTGTTTTTCAGTCTCTCGGCCCCAGCTTTGATGCAGCTGTACTGACCACACCTTCTGGATGATAGCGGGGTGAACAGGCAGTGGCTCTGGTGGTTGTTGTCCTTGATGATCTTTTTGGCCTTCCTGTGACATCGGGTGCTGTAGGTGTCCTGGAGAGCAGGTAGTTTGCCCCCGGGGATATATTGTTTTGACCGCACTCCCCTCTGGAGAGCCTTGCAGTTGAGGGCTGTGCAATTGCCTTACCAGGCGGTGATACAGCCAAACAGGATGCTCTCGATGGTGCATCTGTAAAAGTTTGTGAGTGTTTTAGATGACAAGCCAAATTTCTTCAGCCTCCTGAGGTGATGGCACCGACAGAGATGGTCACCTCGCTTCAGGTCCTTAGAGAATAAAGCATTTGAAAAAAAAATGTTTATGTACAATTTCTTACATTGTTAGCCCAGAAAATCTCAAGTGTTATTACATACAACTGGGAAGAACTATTGGATATAAAAGTGATGTCAACTTACCATCATTACGACCAGGAATACGTCTTTCCCGAAGCGGATCCTTTGTTCGGACCTCCACCCTGGGCATGCAATTTCGTTTTTGCTTGTAAGCAAGAATCAGAAGGATAGAATTATGGTCAGATTTGCCAAATGGAGGGTAAGGGAGAGCTTTGTACGAGTCTCTGTGTGTGGAGTCTGTGGTGGTCTAGAATTTTTTCCCTCTGGTTGCACATTTAACATGCTGATAGAAATTAGGTAAAACTGATTTAAGTTTCCCTGCATTAAAGTCCCCGGCCACTAGGAGCTCGGCCTCTGGATTAGAGTTTTCCTGTTTGATTATGGCGGTATACAGCTCATTGACTGTGGTTTTAGTGCCAGCATCGGTCTGTGGTGGTATGGTAACAGCTATGAAAAATACAGATGTAACCTCTCTAGTTAGATAGTGTGCTCTTCAGCTTATCATGAGATACTCTACCTCAGGCGAGGAAAACCTTGAGACTTCCTTAGGTATCATGCACCAGATGTTGTTTGTAAATATGCATAGGCCCCTGCATCGTGTCTTACCAGAGGCTGCTGTTCTGTCCTGCCGATAGAGTGTATAACCCGCCAGCTTTATGTAGCCACGACTTGGTGAAAAATAAGATATTACAGTGTTTTGGTAGGATAAACGTGCTTTCAGTTCATCCCATTTATTTTCCAGCGATTGAACTTTAGCTAGCAGGACGGAAGGCATGGGCAGGTTAGCCTCTCGTCGCATAATCCTCACAAGGCACCCTGATCTTTTTCTGCGAAATCTGCATTTCCTTCTCCAGCAAATAATGGGGATCTGGGCCTGGTCAGGTGTCTGTATTATATATTTCCCGTCCGACTCATTGAAGATGAACTCTTCATCCAGTTTGAGATGAGCAATCACAGTTCAGATGTCCAGAAACTCTTTTCGGTCATAAGAGATGGTAACAGCACCATTGTGTACAAAACAAGTTACGAACAATACGAAATATAAACAAAATAGCATGGTTGGTTAAGAGTCGATAAGATGGCAGCCTTCCCCTCTGGCGCAATCACAATATCTGAAAATGTAGCTAGATTGTTACCCATATGCATGGATGAATGCTTTCCGGCAGACTGGAACCATTTAACTTATTGACGCTACCCATCCCTGTCGCGGGATCATTTTCGTCAGCAACCGCTGAATAGCATAGCGCAAAAGTCAAATAATATTTCAAAAAATATTCATATTCATGAAATCACAAGTGCAATATTGCAAAACACAGCTTAGCCTTTTGTTAATCCACCTGTCGTCTCAGATTTTGAAATTATGCTTTACAGCGAAAGCAATCCAAGTGTTTGCATAAGTTTATCTATAGCCTAGCATAGCATTATGTACACTTAGCATCAGGAAGCTTGGTCACGAAAATCACAAAAGCAATGAAATTAACCGTATATCTTTGATGATCTTCGGATGTTTTCACTCGCGAGACCCCCAGGTACACAACAAATGTTCCTTTTGTTCCATAAAGATTATTTTTATACCCAAAATACCTCCGTTTGTTTGTCGCGTTATGTTCAGAAATCCACAGGAAAGAGCAGTCACGACAACGCAGACAGAAATTCCAAATACTCTTCATAATGTCCACAGAAACATGTCAAACGTTTTTTATAATCATTCCTCTGGTATTTTTTAAAAATATATATTCGATATCAACTGAGTGTTTAGGTTTTTCAATAACAGCGGGAGGAACAATGGCGGCTTTACTCTGTAGCGCAAAAACTCACTCTGAGAGTCCCCACCTATCTGCCTGAGCCCCCACTTCTCACAATGGTGCTCTTTTAGTAGTTAGATCAAGGCTGAATCAAGGTCTTGGAATAGCACATAATGATTAATTAGTATTCTACATAACAGAACCAAATATAAAAGCATATAACCTTACTGTTACACCAAAAACAACACCTCATTTATTAATAGATTTTATGATGTATCATACGGCCAAAACTCAACAACGTGCACCACTTGGCAGAATGTGCTTGGATTGAAACAAAAACAGGAAGGCTATATAGCCTAGTTTGTTAACACTATCTGCTCTACTTTGCTCACAAAACAGTAACTCAAGAAGATCTATATGCATATTAACATAACACTGTTTGAGATCAAATGAATGTCAGGCACATGCAGTTGGGACATTTTACAGGGAAAATGTGAAGAATTATCATTCACCATTGACAGTGATGATGCATAGGCCTATTTTGTATTGAGGTATGTCTATATTGGTGCTTGAGGGTATTAAAAATAACATAAAAATATTGAGACAATATCAAATCAAATGTTATTGGTCACACACATATTTAGCAGATGTTATGGCGGATGTAGCGAAATGCTTGTGTTCCTAGCTCCAAGTATGTGGGTGGGCATAGGCAGACAGTTGGAGGGTGTATTTTATGCATATCCTATAATGATATTCCTATAATGACATTCTGTCTGTAGAAATGTTGAGAAATTATGACGTCATTTACATTTGTATTGGCCTCCGGCACCTTAAACATTTGCAATACACCATGCATGGGAGGGAGATTTATTTTTGTGTGTGTGTGTATATGTGGCATCCTGTTGTAGCGCATTTGGGTATTTTAAATGTGGTCACCTTATATGTTCCTACAAGACCATTTAGGTTAGCAACATCCCTTTAATAAATCCTTGAATTATATTGCAGTACATGTTGACATATTTCAGACAATAACAAATTCCATCAGTCTTAATGATTTAAATTCAATGTATTGGCAAAACGTCTCAGAGGGTTATAACTAAGCACTGATGGAGGGTGTACAGTACTTCATTCAAATGCAATCATAGATCTACAATACAGACAGTGGGCTTCGAATTTAAAGGACCTCCAAGACAGAAATGGTGATTGGTGATTGTACAGGACTTGGTGAAGGTCAAACGTGTTCAAAAGGAATAGAGCAGATATTACATAATAGAGAACCCAAATATTGTAACACAATTGTAGACCTATACCTGGAGAGATGAGATGAACACCTACTGTATATTCTATATGTTTAGCTGAGTAAACAATAATGTTGGATGGGAACCTGAAATTCACATTGGGTAGTTCGGGCAATTCAAATTACTCTCTTCTCTTTTTCAATTATAGGAATAGCTTTCAGATGACAGATATTGAATCACACTGGCTTCAGAGACATGTATGTCTTCTTGACCTCTGACCTATTGCTGTATTGACCCCAAAACAAACCTCTGGTTTGAGTATATCAATCCAAATCCTAACAACAATGATTCCTTTTTTCTTGCTGAAAGTGACGTTTGGTGCAGGAAGGCGTATATTTTGGCAGATTTCATAACCCTCTGTCCATCCTGCCCATACAGGCCCAGTTGGCAATGTTTGTAGCAAATGTAACAATGAGACCTTTGTGTCTCTCACACCCACTGCCTCATTGGCAGTTGCTTTCCTCTGTTGTTCCCTCTAATTTACATGCTTTCTCTCTCACACTGCATCCAACTCACCCCTAGTAAACTACTGGCCTAGGAAATGAAGGAGAGAAGAGAGGGAGGATGTATCAAAGAGTGTTATTGTTTATGGGGATCATCTGGATAGAAAGGATCCTTTAACCCCCTTTTTGTCTTACCAATTTCAGTCATCAGACTGCTGACAAACTTGCCAAAAATAACACAGGCGACTTGTGTCTGAATGACTATAGATAATTTTAGTTTCAGCCTGTCTGGTGGCTTGCTAACTCATGATTAGCTAGCCTGATCAGCATGCCATAGATTTACCCTGTTTGGAGAGGAAGCAGGGGCCACTGTGAATCAGGCACCGGGAATCACCTCTCAAATAAACTCTCAGCCCATCTCATTCAAACCACTTCCGAAGGTACTCAGTGGGTGTTATCTGCGGCTTAGTTAATTGCAGCAACAAATGGACGTCTATAAAGGGTGAGGAGTGGGAAGCAGATGTTTTTAGAATGGCACAATTCCTATTTTTTCATCTTTGCTAGAGTGTGTACTCAGGGGGATACTTGGCTTAGCAGTTATGTAAGACCATACCCTTGTGCAAAAGTGACATCCAGATAACCCTAGATTCCCCAGTCCCACAGGCTGCAGTCAGCGGTGCATTGGGAATCGATTTCAGGACACCCAATTGCACAGCAAATGCTAGATTGAGTCCCCGGAATAACCTGCAAATTAGATAATTAGTTGAATCCCTACAGAGCCCCTCTCATTCACTCTCTATTCTTGCATACTCTCACTCACACATAAGCACACATACTCACTCATACAATCTTTCAAAATCGTGTTAAATCATCTTTGCACTTTATGTATGTTCTATTTAGATATTTTAGGTATCATCCCCCCAACCACTTTCTTGCTGTACCAGAAGGGGAATGGATAACACATGTGAAGTACAAGCACTTCAATGCATTGAGTGGCAGGCCTTTTGGAGTGCTAAGAGCTCTGATTGTATCTACAGAACAGTTCAGGTCAGTCAGTGTTCAATGGAAACAGACAGTCACTGAGAATAGATGCTGACAGTGACACAAGACGACACTCTCAGCTGGTGTTTGAGATGCTTGAGGAACAGGGGGTTCCAAATGAAATTCACTGCATACTTGATAAGCCAGACGGCTAGAAACACACAGGCATGACTCATCCTATGATGTAACATCCTGCCAAGCCAAAGCCACACCTGACAAAAAAGCCCCAGACGACGTGATGATACAACCACTCAGCAATCACAGTCTGACTCTGACCTTCGGAAAGACTTCAGCAGCAATTCCTGCAAACAAGACAAGGCTGGTCTGTACTGCACTTGTAATACCCATGCTTTCACTTCCAAAAGATACATGGCACTGGGAAAATACATTTACTCTTAAAATGTAACAACAGCTGTACATTATCACTTACACTGAGTGTACAAAACGGACACCTGTTCTTTCCATGGCGTAGATTAACCAGGTGAAAGCTATTATCCATATTTGATGTCACTTTTTACATCCACTTTAATCAGGTTAAATAAGGATTTGTAAGCCTTGTGACATGGATAGTGTATGTGTGCCATTCAGAGGGTGAATGGGCAAGACAAAATATTTAAGTGCCTTTGAACGGGGTATGGTAACAGATGGCAGGGGCACCTGTTTGTGTCAAGAACTGCAACGCTGCTGGGTTTTTCATGCTCAACAGTTTCCCATGTGTATCAAGAATGGTCCACTACCCAAAGAGCATCCAGCCAACTTGAAACAACTTTGGGAAGCATTGGAGTCAACATGGGCCAGCATCCCTGTGGAATGCTTTGGACACCTTGCAGAGTCCATGCCCTGATGAATTGAGGCTGTTCTGTTCTGTGTGCAAGTCAATATTAGGAAGGTGCCAATGTTTTGTACACTCAGTGTATATATATTGATTTGGCCGAATTCCAACGAGCTTCATATCGTTCTTCAGAATACTGCCAAATCGAAAAGGAAAACAGCAAAAGGTTATGTTGAAAATCAGATTTTGCTCCTGCAAAGGTTTTGTTTTATCCCAGCATTTTGCATTTGTAGCTCAGTTGGTAGAGCATGGCACTTGCAACACAAGGATAGTGGGTTCAATTGTAATGAACACGAGGGGAGACAGTTTCAGGGCGCAGCAGGTGTTTATTACAGAGGACCACAGGAGGAGGCAGGTAGCTGGGACCAGGGGCAGGCAGAAGGTCATACACAGGGGGTCCAAAAGGGAAACAGTACAGGCAGGGGAAAGGCTAGTAACGTAGTCCGGGAGATCAGGCAATGGGTAGATAACAGGAAATCCGATAGGCTAAAGTATAGGTAGGGAATAGGCAAAAAGGCATCGTTAGTGAGGCAGGCAAAAACTATCATACACGGGAGGAGTAAATCACAGGAAAAACTGAACTCTGACAGCCGTGTGTCACAAAACAAACAATACCTCACAGTGATGGGGTGCAAAGAACTGAACTAAATATTGTGTGATAATGACATACAGGTGTGTGAACAGGTGATTTAAATGCAGGTGATTGGGATCTGGAACGTGAGCTGCGTTCAGGGGATCTATGTGTTTGAGAGTGTGAGCTGGAAAGTGGGTTGGAAAGTGAGCTGCGTTCAGGGGATCTACGTGTTTGAGGGTGTGAGTTGGAAGCAGATGTTACATCAATTCCCGGGACCACCTGTCTGCTATATGCTACATATTTTATTATATTATTATTTGCAGTTAGTTACTAAAAAAAATGCTATTTGTATAGTTTTCATGTATAATACAAATGTATAAATAAATCAATAATACAATGTGCTTTATTCATAATATTACTAGACCATGGTTTAAAGTGTTACTAAAACATATTCACACCATCAGCAAATGGGCTGTAAGCCTAGTGAATATATGGACTTAAATGTCTACCATGTCCAGTCTTCCACAAAACACTTTCTTTTTTAAAGCAATAGCCTCCAGAAGACCAACAGAAATGAGAGAAGAAAATCACGTTGCTGTTGTTTCTCAACACATTTTTATTTATTTAACCTTTATTTAACCAGGAAGGGCTCATTGAGATTAAAATCTATTTTTCAAGAGCGCCCTGGCCAAGATAGGTAGCACCAAGTCATTACAAAAAAAATGACAGACAGACAACATGAAAAACTACAAGTAATCTAGTAAAAACCATTGAATTCACAAGAGTATAAAACAGCAAATTAAAAACATTGACAGCTCAGGGAATCAGCCTCAAAATCCTTCATCAGTGATTTAAAAACAACATCGGGACAAGTTCTTCCAGTTTAAAAGTATTTTGTAAGGTGTTCCAAGACGATGGCGCAGAGTACATAAAAGCCCTTTTACCAAATTCAGTTCGGACATTTGGAACAGTTAGCAGGATAAAGTCCAGCGAAAGAAGAGAGTACCAACCACATTTCTGAACAATAAAAATGCACAAATAAAAAGGCTTTGTAAATAAAAGTGACTGAGTCTACGAGTGACTAGAGAAGGCCAGCCAACCCTGGTATACAAAGTGCAGTGGTGCGTAAGGGTTTTTCAGTTTTAAAAATGGTAAAGAGTGTCAATTGATCTCAAACACTGAGAGGAAGCATTCATATATAAAATATCCCCATAGTCTAGTAAAGGCATAAATGTAGATGATACTAGCCTCCTTCTGGCTTCAAAAGAAAAACAGGCCTTATTCCTAAAATAAAATCCCAATTTCAGCTTCAATTTTTTTGTAAGTTGTTGAATATGCAATTTAAAAGAGGCCGTCATCAATTAAAATTCAAAGATATTTATATGAGGTTACAACCTCAATCTCCTTGCCTTGACAGGTAAAAGGTGAAAGGTTCAGAGGTCTATTTCTTGCATTAGAAAACACCATTAGTTTAGTTTTGTCAGTATTGAGGATAAGCTTCAATTGACACAAGGTATGTTGAACAGTATAAAAAGCAGTTTGCATGTGCTGGAAAGCTTTTGTAAGAGATGAGGCACAACAGTAAATAACAGTATCATCAGCATTTATGTAATCAGGTGTACGTTTCCATAAAACATTATGTTCTTGACTGATGAGAGCCCGTCGAAAGGGCACAACTGATAAGGATGAACATCATCCTGAAGAGGATGTACTGTATTTCCACCAAGAGGACACTCTTTCAGCCAAGTCCCATGAGCGCCCTCTCTAGCCCAGCATCCCAGCTGCTAGGCAAAGCCTCAACTAGTGCCCTAGTGAATTTCCAGTCCCCGAATCAACACTTGCCAGCCAACCTTACACCCTGTTGCCATCTTCACGCCCCTATGCCACTGCTTTGGGGCCTACCTTAAATGCCCCAAATATACAGTAGTGGTCAAGGAGGAGGAACAGGGGGGTGGAGGAAACACATGGGGTGTTTGTTTACTCACAGCCCCCCATAAAGGTCTGAATAAGTCTCAATTCTAATGGTACGGCCATGGGACATAACTCTGCCACAGTGCTGTGGGTTTCACGCCAGTGGGCCTGAGGGACGGAACGTTATGGTGGGTCTCAGGAATGCGAGAGCGAGGTTGAATGCAGTGGGCTATTCCAGTCTCCCGTGGCCGTTGGCACTGCTGTGGCAATGAGTGGTGGTTTTGCTGTTGAGAGCAAAGGTCCCTTGTAATGTGCTGAGACACTGAATTCATACACACCGCAAAGGTGCTGGGCTGTGAAGAAGTCATCATAGGGGCCCTGTTTGAAATGTTTGAACCCCGGAAAGAACAGTGAAGAGATTGAGAAAAGCATTTTTTTTCCACCCATCAGCTCTAAGGTATATTTGATGCATGGCAGAATGATAATACATTTCTAAATTCACATCTCACTTTAGCCTTCTGTATTGTAAGTCATAAATCTTGATGTGATCTCCTAACACCATGACAGAACCAAGGGCAAATCCTTCCCCCTGTGGAAATATGTTATTCTAAACACATTACTCCATCTCTACAGTGACTCAGTGCACTTGGTTCCATGTCTCTACTGTAGATTGTCATGTCATATTTGACAATCATCCCTCTCAATTTCCTTGCAGATCATAATTATTATAATTTGTACACTGCAAGTTGACTGCATTTGAAAATAACAACCATTTCATATCTTGAGACATTATTTCATATGACATTGAGACATTATCACATTTCTTATTTTGTCAGAATATATTTGAACAGATTTTCAGCTGAATTCCTGGTGATTATACAGTCTTTGTTGACAAAAATAAATAAATAAATAATAATAATGCTTTACAAAAAACTTTAGTTCCTGGATGCTGTTGTGAGTCCACTGTGAGTGTTCCCATCTCGCCAGCCCTGTGAGGCTCCAAAACATCTGTCTGCGATCGTATGCCTTGGCCACACTTCTAATAGACAGGCCTTGCCAAACAAATCCAACTTTTGGGACATCAGTCGAAAAGTACTGTTTCTTTCCCTAGTAATGTTGGGGGTCCCAAAAAAAGGTTGCTGCTTTCTCATTTCCAATACAAACATTGGTGATACAAAGCTAAGGCAGTTTATTTCCACACACCCCTGATGTCAATAGAGAAATATGCAACGATGGATTCAGACAGACAAAAGAAAACAGAGGTGGACTGGAATAAAGGGGACATCTTGATGTCTGTATCTGGGCATCTGTGAGTGGGATGCATGTGTGTGTGCATGCCAGTGTGTGTGTGCATGCAGTTGTATAAGTGGTGTGTGCGGATATGATGTCTGGCTGGGGACCCATGGGGCCCCGGGCATCAGATGTTATGTCCTTTTCTTGCTCTCACTCTCTCTCTCACTATTTCTCTCCATCTCCTCCTCACCCCTCACCAGATTAGAGCTCCCGTGGGATAGGGCTGTTTGCATGGCATGTACCCTCTTTCACAACTTCTGACCCCCCCTTGCCATAAGCCACACACACAGACCTTACTCCCTACACATCCCACTCCCCACAGCCTTGGCCGCCTAAATCTTAGGGAGTGAACATTTATTTATAATAAGGGTTACATGGAGAAAATCAGACCTCTCTGAAATGAAAATTGATGGCCCTCCCTTCAGCAAAATATATTTTGCCTAAACCTTCACTTGAATGCTTAAAAAAACAAGTGATCTTCCCCTATACCCAAAATAATAATTTAAACAAAGTGGATAGCAGAGAACATGTCTACCCTTTACCCTCATGTCTTGGACAGACCAGAGCCTTCGATATGCAGTTTTAGAAACTGTTCTTCATCCTGTAAGCATTACATGGCAATACAGTAATTTTGATAGCATACAGGGCTGTGGACCAGAAGGTTGTGGGTTTGCAGACCCCTGTAGACAAGAGTAGGGTGGAAAGATTTCCTTTATAGTAAAAGCATTGTATAAATCTTTCACCATATTTGCAGGTCCGGGAAAAAATTGCCTTTTATAAACATTTCATGCAATTCTACCTAATAACTATTTTAATACCACACAAATTACCAAAATTTTAGAATGGACAGAGAGAGAGGCCTATGTGTTCATCTTATCATATTTATCCAATGCCAAATCAGTGCCTACTTTGCCTACTTTCAGCACCATGACCTGTTAATTTCTGATTGATTGTGCTTCAAGTTTCAGCACCACAATGTAAGTTACTCGAATCAGGCTTATTGTGAGGTCAATAACTCTGTTGTCCTTCGGTTCTCCTTCTCATCTTCGAGCTCTCCTTCTCAAACTGAACAGAACATAGGCCATAGGCAAGTCTGAGTGCAAGATGGTGCATTTCTATCAATAATTATTTTTGGAAGCAGTCTTTGACTCTTCTCCTGAACTGCCATCTTAGGCCTACACAGCACAGCCATTGGTTAGGCAACACACAACGTTTTTGATCAGCAAGAGCAGAGCAGGCAAAGGCTTAGGACTGGAATATCCAATGCAGTGTGTAATGCAGCCCAGTTGTATTTACACCATCCCAGCAACTATCTTAGAAATATAACTTTGCTCTGTGTTTCTCCAAGCATGTATTTCGTAGCCTATAGCCTATAGGATATGGATCTGTTGATTGAGACCACACTAAATAGCCTATAGGCACACTTGATATCGTGCGCCCAGCGGAAGATCAGACATGAGTGGCGGCATTGGGCACACATCAATAAATAGCCTAATAAGCAATTAACTCTAAAACACTAAGAAATATTGAACTTTCATCAATTACAAATGACATGACCCTGCTCTGGCCTAGATTTAAAAAATCCCCTTTACTGAATTTAAAAAGCATGACCCTCCCCCATTTTCCTCCAGGCAACCATTCTGTAAATTTCAATCAGTCCCTTACCATACTTTTTTGTATGTGTAATTGATGATCTGATGTGTGTGTGTGTGTGTGTGTGTGTGTGTGTGCGCGTGCGTGTGCCTCTCAATGTTTACCATCCAGCTGAACCATATCAATACAGTCTGTCCAAGTCAACAGGGGTAGCAGCACTGAATGAGTGTGAATGACAGAAGGGGTTTGTCAATGAGAATCCCCACTCTTCCTCTTGGGGCCTCAGCCTTGGTGGTGTGAAGTGGAATCACTTGATAATGAACTTGATTAATGCCATAGATCCTTCCCTTGCAGCCTGTAGTATTGCTTCCTAACACACCCTGTGAATTCTAAATGCATGACAAACATATTTACGTTACCCTTTCTTTATCAAAACCAGCTGACAGTGAGACCAAGCTTAGATCAGTTATTTCAGTTTCAACACCTCAACAATGCCTGGCAGTGTCTGCTTTTGGCTCAACGCGTGTTGTTCTATTCAATGACAACAACAACATGCCAACTAGTAGGTGACGCCTAGCGTTCACCGAGGTAGCCTTGCCAAACAGTATGTACCATTATATTTGAAGAAAAACACAGATGCTTTTCTTGTCAAGATTTGGTGGGATCAAATACATTTCTTGGCTCTGTCTGAGCTTGGATGCAGTGAAGTGCTCCTACTACCCTTGTTATATGAGCCCTTTCCCCCCACAAATAACACAATCCAACATTTATTTTTTCCACTACTCCACTTAAATCATTGGGTCAAGTCAAGTGGCCACTGGAACCCAAATGGAAGAGTAAGCCTTTATTTACTTTGTCTAAAGGAAATTTAACACAGCCTTCTTCCAAATCTGGACAGCCTGTGATTTTTAAAAATCTTTAAATAATAATTGTGCAATTGGAAGACTCTCCATTGTTGAGTTAGTGAGCTCATCATGTTTAAAGTATGTCCAAACTAATAAACAGGAAATTATGATTTGTGTGGTCAGCCTGGTTTCTGGGGTTGCATTGGTGGCAGCAATTAAAACGCAACGACCCATTTCAGGCACAACAGACAAGGAGGGAGTAGGGCTGGCTGGCACTTGCTCAGTCCATTCATGAGACACATGATGAGGCACGCAGAGGGAGACAGGCTCAGGGTCAGTTGACCGCAAAGACTGTCCACAGTATCAGGAGTCTCATGGAATAGACCTCGAACTTCCTCCCGCGTTCTCTCTTTTTCTCTCTTTCTCACTCTCTCTAAAACAACACTCGGAATATAAGCCAAACAGAAACATTTTAATGAACCCCAGAGATAAAACGTACGTACATTCAGTGGACCCCATGGACCAGATTCAGTTCCAATCTAATATCGCTCTTGAACACGTACCAAAACAATGGGAGAGACTCTACCTAACCTAAAAATTCAATATAGAAACAGTAGCATCTGTTTTCCATTTCCTGAGGAGAATTAGCCAATCAGTAGAGTAGCGTCTCAGGTGGTTCAGAGGGATCAGCCTGCTGAGAGAGAAAGAGAACATCTGCACACTGGGCTCTAGTTTTGATTTACATTTGGTTGAATTCAACGTGAAATCAGAAAATAAATGTCACGTCATTGATTTAAGGTTAAAAGTTGGGTGAAAAAATATTTGCCTACTTTGATGATATTTTGCAAATCCAATCAGTTTTCCACATTGATTCAACATCATCACATCATTTTATTTTTATGACGTGGAAACAATGTTGACTCAACCAGTTTTTGTCCAGTGGGTGGTGAGTGGAGATGTTCATCCTCCTCTAAACAATAATTAAAGTACATCAAGCCAAAAGCATGCACTACCACCTGCATAATACTCAACCTAACTAACTGTACCTAACTAACTGCATTGTAATGGAGAGAATTTGCATGGGGGCTACTCACACTCTTTAAAAAATAAAAATGATAGTATTTGTGTGTCAAGCAGTTTTGTGCAAGTTTGTATGTGAGTGTGAGGAGAGGAGAGAAGAGAGAGAAAAAACAAGTGTGAGAGAAAATGAGAGAGGGAGAGAGAATGTCAAGGGTTATTTTTGGCCTTGTCACAGCAACTTGTAAATCAATCAAGAGTATTCTGCTGGAGCTACTGATGTGGGACTATTGTCGGAGGAGGTCTGATTCTGGAAATATGTAGAAGGGGTAATAATAAACACATGGGGCGGACATTTTGGAAGTCTTTCAGTAATTTTTGATGTATTCCTCCCCAGAAACAGTTCTCACAGTTACTGTTCCACTTGGTGTTTCTTGGCGCTGAAACTTAGACCGCCAGTGTGAAGTATATCAATAATCCAAAAGAGAGGGAAACGTATCTATTTGCCACAACTGAGTCCCCCAAATGTCTCACATGCATTTGTTTGTCAGAAACAAAGATATTCTCTCTACCAGAGGTCTTAGGTAAATTAACAGCTCTATTTTTAGCCCATTACGCTTCCCCCTAACAAATCAAACTGCACATGGGTAGATTGATGTAGAACAGCTGTGGATTATGATTCCCTTGCCTTTCCCATTGTCAAAGCTCAAATCAAAGAAGAAAGTATGTATGGAACATCTGAATTCTGCACCAGAGCTCTGTTGATACAGCGTAACGATATGTAATTTGGCATGCTGCACACGTGTCCAATTCTATTAGCTTGGATATGAATCAGCAAATGAATGGTTAATGTTATCCTTCTGGAATATCACAGAGTATGTTGTATTTTATATGAACTGTGTAGGGTCATCTTAGAGTGTGTTAGGGAACGGACAATGTAAATACAGGACTCCTGTTCTGTTGTCAACATTTCACTATTCCAATGTTTGCACCTCCATAGTGGGTGGATTTCCCCCTCAGTGTTTTTCTTTTCAAGAATCTCATCTTGGAGAGACCAGAATACTCTGTATTTCTGACCACTTCATAGTTGTCAATAATCAACCCCATCCACAATTTAGCCTGAAACCAGGCACATTTCCACTGATGCACTATTGGCAAGGATCAGTGTCACACACACTTAAAGCCTACCCACACTCACTCAGTTACTCAGTCACTCACATACCTAACTTACATACTGTACCTAACAGAGCCATATGACCTTGGTGTAGGGAAGACAAAAGTGGTCTTATGGCCAACAGATGGAAGCCTAGTTTTAGATGAACAGGTAAAGATCCTGAAATAGCAGCTAGTATCAACCTGTTAAACCTCCACACACACGCACGCATGCACACATACACATACACACATGCCACATATCCCACCACACACACACACAGATCCTCCCCAGCCAAGCCACACAAGCCTGGCCCGGTTAGATAATGTATGCACAATGGAACATTACATCCTATCACTGGCCTCTCTCCCTTCATAAATACTCTACTGGTCATCTGGAAACCATTAGGCCTCCTCTCCAGAGACAGAGACGGACTATTTGAGATAAAGTTACCCATTTTTTTATGTTTCATTAGACAGAAGAAAATGACATCGGTATAAAAAAAAACTGGTTGCGTGCTGAGCCATACAAAGACTCAGTCCAGGGATAATTTCATCTAATGATTTCTTGTCACTTATAATAATCATTAAAATCAAACTAGTTTAAGAAACCCCCCCACACATGAGCCAATATCTTAGGTCAGAGCCGATGTTGTGGGTCTTAAAGGGATATTTCACCCTGGCTTTGCCACGGCATATAGTAGTTACTATATTAACAACATTATGTTTTTGTCATAAACATAAAAATGATCGAAACCACAGTCTAGAGCGAGCTCATTTTAACTTCACTGGTAGAATTGATACTTTTCGACTTCCTGTGTATTCAGCTGCTCATAGTGAACCAAGCATGGCATAAACATGGCATAATTATTTCGCCACTACGGCCTATGTATTGCCTTACCTCCCTAATCTTACTTCATTTGCACACACTGTATATAGACTTTTCTATTGTGTTATTGGCTGTACGTTTGTTCATTCCATGTGTAACTCTGTGTTGTTGTTTTTGTCGCACTGCTTTGCTTTATCTTGGCCAGGTTGCAGTTGTAAATGAGAACTTGTTCTCAACTGATTAACCTGGTTAATCTGGTTAAATAAAGGTGAAATAAAGAAAATTAAAAAACATGAATTGGCTAGTGTTTACATGGGTTTGTGTTTGTGTTATATGGTTACAGGTGGTTAGATGTAGCCTCAGGAAGAAGCCCAGGCAGAGTACCTTCCAGACCATGTAATCAATTTAGTCTACCCCTTTTCTCTTTTGACCTTTTCTCTTTGTTAAACTCAGGTTACATGGAGTCCTTCAAAAAGGCCCTGCTGAAAAATACCCCAAAGTGGTGGAATTTTGGCTATACGAGTATGAGGAAGCGGACACCTCGCGGTTATGGAGCACAACAAGATTATGGGACAAAACCAGCAAGGGACATTGAAACGTGTAAAATCAAGACTACAACAGTAGTCTTAAAAAAATAAGACACATGTACCATGTCAGATGTATAGCTGAAATGTATTAACAAAATAGTTTTCATCCCAATAGTACACTTTATATACGTCACAGAAGACTGAAATATAACAAAAACAGCTTGACATAGAAACACTGGATTTTTGGCTGTTTAAAATGTTTTTATTTTATTAATTATAAAATACCATTCCACTCATTCCACCCATGAGGCCACTAGGCCATTTGACTGCAGGAATGGGCTATGGTCTAGAAGCCCTACACCACATCCTACACCCTACACCGCAGAGTCCAGCACACCAGCACACCATACCAAACACCATTGCTAGTATTCTGAAGCCAGATAAAGGACTATAGCTGCGTTTACACAAGCAGCCCAATTCTAATATTTTTTCCACCCCAAAGTGCTGCATGTCATGATGACAGACACTTGCCTCGATCAAAGAGAGAAGACTTGAAATAGCAGCGTACACATTGTTGGATTACTTCATGGAGCAAAAAAAGCTATTCATTTTAATAACGGAGCATCTTCCGAATTCAAACTGACCCCCTGCAATTGGACACGGACATTTTATGAGACTCCTGTTTCCACAAATCAAGGACGTAGAGAGAATTGCCAAGCTAAGGTTGGTCTAAAATTCTCTGTGCTACACCAAACAGTACCTATCCTGTAACTGCCAGTAATGGATACCAAAACTCTGGCTCAATCACATTACCTTGTGTAACAATCTGTAGCAAAGAGAACTGGTGATCAGCAGATGATGGGAGAGTCATGATGAAATTGTCATTCACAAATAAAATACAGTACGAAAATACAGTATGATTGTTGTAGTAAAGTTCAGGAAATACTTGTACAGCTGTGGGAGGAGTGTTGTCATGATCAAACTGCCATTCAGCTCCTCTTGAGTCATTTTCTGCTTGAAATCCAGCATAATGTCCAATCCATCCAGAGGGATACAGATCACGGGATACAGTTCTGCTACAATGGCGCAGGAAGTCAGAGGAATTATGTTTCTCTCTATCTGGAATCCACTCAGGAAGAAGCCCAGGCACCACATGGTATTGTCTCTAAGATAAGAAAATATAGAATATATTCAGTTGTACAGTTTGAACAACAGTTGTAATGTGCCAGCATAACATGTAGTAAAACCAGCTGACCAGTTTGATATTTACAACAGCAAATTGCTGTATCAATGTTTCTCCTCACTGTTAGCTAGCAAAAACTTAGCTAGCTAGGTAGCTGGATAGCCATAATGGTTTGGAATTCTATTTTGCGTCATGCTTATAATTTTGTGTTATTAAAATGCATTCACTGTCATAATCATAATCAATGTCATTCCTCATCAATTATGTTACATAGCTAGCTAGTAAAATGATTTACCATTGCTGATGTTACATATGTTTGCTAACAAACATGAGGTGTGGCACAAAACAATTTAGCAGGCGCCAGGCTAACTAGCTAGCCGACTCCAGTCAAGTGCTAATGTTTGCTGGTAAACCTAGCTTTAGGTGGTTGGTTGTAACATTGTAGCTTCCTGATTAGTAGCCATGTCAACAACTAAAAAGAGAAGAGGTTTTACAATCGAGATACAATACAGTGAGTATACAAAACAATAAGATAACCTGCTATTTCCATAACATAGACTTACCAGGTGAATTCAGGTGAAAGCTGTGATCCCTTATTGATGTCACTTATTAAATCCACGTCCATGAGTGTAGATGAAGGGGAGGAGAAAGGTTAAAGAAGGATTTTTAAGCCTTGAGACAATTGAGACATGGATTGTGTATGTGTCCCATTCAGGGGGGTGAAGTGCCTTTGAACGAGGTATGGTAGTAGGTGCCAGGCACACCGTTTTGTGTCAAGAACTATAACAGTGCTGGGTTTTTCATACTTAAAAGTTTTGTGTGTGTTGTCAACAGGAGCCAGCATTGCTGTGGAATGCTTTGGACACCTTGTAGAGACCATGATGGGGTACTGAGAGGGTTCTAATGTTCTAATGTCTAATGAATAATTTTGCACGCCCAATTTTTCAGTTTTTGATTTGTTAAAAATGTTTGAAATATCCAATAAATGTCGTTCCACTTCATGATTGTGTCCCACTTGTTGTTGATTCTTCACAAAAAAATACAGTTTTATATCTTTATGTTTGAAGCCTGAAATGTGGCAAAAGGTCGCAAAGTTCAAGGGGGCCGAATACTTTCGCAAGGCACTGTACATTTTTTACTGACACAAAAAGATCCCACCTCTTCTCTTTCCATCAGGCCTGTCATGGCTTTTTTTTCAAGTTATACTTTTCAGTATGAATTCAAAGCTTCAAAAGTGCTTCAAAGATGCTTTCCGTAAGTGCACAAAACTCAACACTCTCCCCTGTGCATAGGAGTGCTGTGAGAATGCAGTGTAATAAAATGTTATCTAGTGTCACACTGTAATAACATTTGGAGTGAAGGGCTTCTAGCGTGCATTCACTCAATCCCTCTTATGATAAATGTCTTCCTGTATACATCAATACTTTATCTGCTGTGCAGAACAGTTTTTTTTACACTCGGTTGACAATATACATGCAACAGTTTAAAAAAGTGATTGTCTGTCTTTTGCTCCCTCGCATTCTATCTCCCTCTTGCTCTCATTCTTAATCCCTCTACCTTTCCCTATCCCTTTTCCTCTCCCTTTCCCTCTCTGTTCCAAAAAAAGAAGATGAAAACACACTTATGAAAATGTGTGCCATGGAAGAGTGAGAGAACCACGTCTGGACGGTTCCAGCAGGTGAGTCACAGTGTTCTGACTGGCTCAGGCCCAGGGAGAGACCTTTATGCACCACCAAAATAACTATGGGGAAAGCAGTAGGGGGGAAACTCTCTCTGTGTATCACATTTTTCCAGAAAATATCTAATAGCCTAGCAACCCTATAACCTTTGAGGAGAAACATAAAAAACAGTCCTTCATACACTGTTGAGTTACTACCAATGAGGTACAGTACCAGTCAAAAGTTTGAACACATACTCATTCAAGGGTTTTTCTTCATTTTTCATTTTCTACATTGTAGAATAATAGTTAAGACATCAAACCTATGAAATAACACATATGGAATCACGTAGTAAAAAAGTGTTAAACAAATAGATTTTAGATTCTTCAGAGTAGCCACCCTTTGCCTTCATTAAAGCTTTACACACTCTTGGCATTCTCTCAGCCAGCTTCACCTGGATTGCTTTTCCAACAGTCTTGAAAGAATTCCCACATATGCTGAGCACTTGTTGGCTGCTTTTCTTTCACTCTGTTGTCCAACTCATTCCAAACCATCACAATTGGGTTGATGTCAGGTGATTGAGGTCATCTGATGCAGCACTCCATCACTCTCCTTCTTGGGCAAATAACCCTTACACAGACTGGAGGAGTATTGGGTCATTGTCCTTTAAAAAACAAATGATAGTACTAAGCGCAAACCAGATGGCATGGCATATCGCTGCAATTGCAGCCATGCTGGTTAAGTGTGCCTTGAATTCTAAATAAATCACCAACAATCTCACCAGCAAAGAACCCCCACACCATCACACCTCCGCCTCCATGCTTCACGGTGGGAACCACACATTCGGAAATCATCCGTTCACGTACTCTGCATTTCACAAAGACACAGTGGTTGGAACCAGAAAGACACGATGGTTGGAAATCATCAAGGCAACGGATGGCTACTTTGAAGAATATTAAATATAAAATGTAACACTTTTTTGGTTTCTACATTATTCCATGTGTGCTTTTCATAGTTTTGATGTCCTCACTATTATTCTACTACAATAGAAAATATAACAAATAAAGAAAAACTCTTGAATGAGTAGGTGTGTCCAAACGTTTTACTGGTACTGTATATTAAACCTGGATTGCTGATGCTGTGTATTAGCCAGTTAGAGGCTTTGAACCACAGGTCAGTAATATTGGCGCTTCCCAGTAGGAGCAGTCCTCCAATAGGAACGAAATGAATTCCACAGTATTTCAATTAAATATTTATAGGACAATATTACATGTATTTAGGTATTTTTATTGTTGATGTGCGGACAGTAACAGTAAACCTTTTTGTGTTGTCGTGTCTTTGGCACTGCCCGGATTAAGTGATATGACATGCTATTCTATAAAATCCTTTCTCTGTAATTAATATTACCTGATTGAGCTTATCATGTAAATATAATTAACTAGAAAGTCGGGGCACCACAAAATAGTATTTATAGAGCAGTTATCTTCTGAATAAAATGCCCTAGTAATATTTTACATCAATACCAGTCAATATTAATCGTCACCTTATTTCAGTCTCATCTGAAAGTTGTAAATTCTTGGTTATTTTCATGAACCCTGGCTAACAAGTTGAATCAGCAATACAAAATTGGGTTTGATTATTTATTTACTAAATACCTAACTAATCACACAGAATGACATATACACAGAATGAATCATACCTTGATTACAAATTACATCATAAAGGAAAAAGTCCCTAGCGGACGGTACAGATATGACAGCTGGTTACACAAAGAAAAGGGGCTGGGTTTGAGTGAAAGAGCGGGAAGACTGAAGAACAAAGGGAGAAGCCATGCTATCGTAAATACAGTATCTTCTGGAATGTCTAATCCAACCCTGGCAGTCTTCAGGAGAAGTGTCTCCACACCCTGGCAGTCTTCAGGAGAAGTGTCTCCACACCCCACATTCATGGCATCCTGTAAGGACATCTGGTCATAATGCTTCCACCTCCACACAGAGAAAAACCCCTCTATGGGGTTTAGGAAGGGGGAGTATGGAGTCAGCACTATTCCTGATGTGCAGAAAACCAGTCTGTGACTGCAGCAGAGTGGTGGAATTATCCCACACAACAACGAAGGTAGGGGAGTTTCTTGCCCCTTTCTCCACCGCTGGCACAAGACGATTATGCAGGTCATCCAGAAAATAAATTAGCCTCTCTGTATTGTAGGGGCCAATGAGTGGTTTGTGTAACAGCAAACCATCATTGGACAGTGCTGCTCACATTGTGATGTTAGCTCCTATCTGGCCTGGGACATCCACGGTTGCTCTCTGTCCAATTACATTTCTTCCGCTGCGGCGTGTTTTTGCTAAGTTGAATCCAACTTCATCCACAAAGATGAATGTATGTGCAGTTTGCCTGGCTTCCATCTCCATTACGCTCAAAAATGCAGCATATCCACAGTTTTACAGTACTTTACATTATGCATACTGTAAATGTACCCTGTTTGGTAATTGAACAGACATCTTACCTGGACATATTGATACCGGAGTTCTTTCACACGTTCACCGTTTCTCTCAAAGGGTACAGTGTACAACTGCTTCATCCTTATTTTATGTTTCTCTGGGACTCTGGCAATTGTCGTTGTGCTGACCGTATTCACATTCTCAAAAGTTATAGTCTGTCAGCGCCCCGTCCTGAATTTCCCGGAGTATTATTGCATTGTTGCCAATTACCATGTCAACAATGGCAATTTCCTGCGCATCTGATTATATATTCTGCCTCTCTCACCTGTGGGAGGCAACCTTTGGATCCTACTGAAAAACACAAAACAATCAATATATTTCAAAATGTCGGTACATGTGTTGGTCAATTTCTTCAACAAATGATCAGGTCTATATAATTATCAAATATACATTAGTAATGGAAAGGAAACACAGACTCTTTTTTTAAGTATTAAAGTATTCCTTTAGTAATACAATTGTTGGCCGAAGTTGGTACTGAGTACAGTTCTTAATAGCTCTCCCCAGGTTCTGCAATATGTCTAAGACATCTTGTAACTCATATACCCTCTCCCAGTCCTCCTTGCATGAGTTTCCCTGGCAACAACATTTTAAGGAATCTAACCTCCCCCTGACAGCAGCAACCATCTTGTCAGCAATTAAAAGCTCAGAAGTAGGTTTGACCGAAACTTGACCTTTCATCACAAGAATAGGGTCATAACAAGGTGAACGAGTCGAAGCATCTTCTGACAGGTGGCTGTTTTCATCAGACCTGCGGCAGACTTGTGTTCTCAGAAAACCAGTCGTATTCTCAGAACCTCAGATAGCCGGTTGGGGCCCAGACAGGAGGAGTATGTATGGATGTAGGTGGTTTCCGCCTTCTGATAGTGTCTGAATGGCACAACACTCAAAACAGGTGTTAATACACACACACTCCTAGAAGAGGAGACCTTACAGTTTATAATAACACAATTTATTAACAATTTAAAAGGTATGAGGCCTTGGTTTAACCCCTTCACATGTAAAAATGTGAACATACTGTATTGTATTGGTTTACAACATGGTCAATAATTTTGTCCCTTATCTCATCAGAGACCACTGCTCTTGGTCTTCCTCTCCTTTGTCCTCCACACATTCTCCCTCTCCCTGCCACTCTTCTTTCCCCACAAACCTGTCTTCCTTGATCCATGTTTCCAGACTAAATCATTCCGAAGCCGTCCTCTTTTGTCTGCTTGGTAACGAGACTAAAAACAGGACACTTGGGTAGGCTTTCAGCTGAAATTGCAATCAGCTGTGTTAGGAATGATTCAATATTCTGCTGAGATTTTCTATATGTTTCATTCTGGTTAATGCAGGACATTTGCCATAATTCTGTTTTGAATGTGTTTTTAACAGCTATGGAAACAGTGTGTGTGTCACGACTTCGGCCGAAGTTGGTCCCTCTCCTTCTCCGGGTGGTGTTCGGCGGTCAACATCACCGGCTTTCTAGACACCACCGATCTATATTTCATTTTCGTTTTGTTTTGTCTTGATCATACAAACCTGGTTTCTATTCCATTAATTATGTTCCTTATTTAACCCTCTGATTTCCCTCTCTGTTTTGTGCATTATTGTTTGTCATGTGGGTTCTCGTTGCTTGTGCTTGGTATTATTGTATTTGTTATTTGTTGTAATCTTACTTATTTTGGAGTAAATTCTGGATGATTACTCAGAACTGTGTCCTGCGCCTGACTCTGCATTTTTTCATTTTACCAACGTCCTCACAGAATAACGCACCACAAATGGAATCCGCGGGTACAGCCATCCCTCCTCTCCCAATGGAGGAGCGTGTTCAGCAGCATGCGACCATGTTATGGAGTTTCGGTACAGCCATGGATCGTGTGCTGCAAACCATGGACCGATTGGAGAGAGGGGGTTTTCCGGTTCACCCATCAGCACCTTCCCAGCACCCACATCAACCGATCAAGAGATCCACACTTCCTTCATCAGAATCCAGTGGGAATCGACTCTCGCTCCTGGTGAGCATATGATGGAACGGCTGCCGGGTGCCAGGGTTTCCTACTCCAGCTGGAGCTCTACCTGGCAGCTGTTCAGCCAGCTCCCTCAGGACGCGAGAGAGTGAGCGCCCTCATCTCTTGTCTGACTGGAAAAGCACTGGTCTGGGCCAAGCCATCTGAAGGCCCATGTTGGACAATTACGGGTGGTTTTCGATCATCCTCCTGAGGGGAGAGCGGTGGGGGAGCGCTTGTTCCATTTAAGACAAGGGATGAGGAGCGCTCAAGAGTTCGCTCTGGATTTTAGAACTCTGGCCCCCGACGCAGGATGGAATGAGCGGGCCCTGATCGACCACTACTGGTGTAGTTTATGTGAGGACATTCGTAGGGAGTTAGCCTGCAGGGACACCACCCTTAATCTGGACCAGCTGGTGGATCTATCCATCAGGCTGGATAACCTGATGGCATCCTGCGGACGTCCAGATCGGGGTCTGTCAGTTCCATCTCCCAGCACCTCTGATCCTACCCCTATGGAGCTGGGAGGTGCTGCTATGACAGGGACCAGAGGGGGGACCGTTCCCTGCACCAACTGTGGCCGCAGAGGACACACTGCTGGTCGGTGCTGGGGAGGTTTCCCAGGTAATCGAGGTGGCAGGCAGAGCAATGGTGGATCATCTCGGGTGAGAAGGCACACGCCTCACAAAGAGCTCCATGTGGTTGTATGTAGCCTTTCCTGAGTTTTCCCAGCATTCCCAGCATAAGGCGCTAGTAGATTCAGGTGCAGCTGGGAACTTTATTGACTGTACCTTTGCACTTAGTTTAGGGATTCCTATTGTTCCTGTTGATGTCCCCTTCCCTGTACGTGCCTTAGATAGTCGTCCTTTGGGGTCAGGGCTAATCACTCCGTATGATAATGCAGGAGAGTAATGAGGAGAGAATTAGTCTCTTTCTGATCGACTCTCCTGCATTTCCTGTTGTGTTGGGCCTTCCCTGGTTGGCCTCTCATGATCCTATTATTTCGTGGCAACAGAGGGCTCTCAAGGGATGGTCTCGTCAGTGATCAGGGAGGTGTGTAGGTGTTTCCTTAGGTGCCACTACAGTGGAGAGTCCAAACCAGGTATCCACCATGCACATTCCCTCCGAATATGCCAATTTGGCACTCGTCTTCTGTAAAAAGAAGGCGACTTAATTAACACCCCATCGACCGGGGGATTGTGCGATAAATCTTCTGGTAGATGCTGCACTTCCCAGGAGTCACGTGTATGCTCTGTCTCAGTAGGAGACAGTGGCTATGGAAACATATGTCACCGAATCTCTGGGACAGGGATACATTCGGCCTTCCATTTCACCTGTCTCCTCGAGTTTCTTTTTTTGGAAGAAGGATGGAGGTTTGCGCCTCTGCATTTTTCATTTTACCAACGTCCTCAGTGTTTGCATTTGAAAACGTGCTGCGAATATATAGTTTTGTAGGTGGTGGAATATGAATGAGAAAAGAGTGGATGGATTTCAGAGAATGTGGTCATTGAATGCATTTTGTGTGAAAGCAATGAAAAATTATTCAGTTTGTTCCACATGCACTTCTGTTTCGCTGACTGTGTGAAGAGTTTTGACAATGTGACTTCAGTTTTGACCAATGCATGTTAGCAATTGAAAAAAACTGTAACAAATGCATTTCGACAGCTTCCAATATATTTTTACTCCATATCACAGCAAATAGAAATCTCAGTCAAGCGCGTGGGAGTGTATTAGCGGTTCGAACCTTATGTTGATGAACTAGGCAAGTTATATGTGTATTTCATTTCCAAGTGTGTCTTTGACATGATCCATTACCTCGAGAGACCATTAAAGTGATTCTGGCCGCTGAAGAAGGAAGCAGGCCCTGGCAAATGGAGGAGAGTAAACAAACGCCATACTATACCCTCACAACTGGATCCAATATCCTGAACAAACCACAAAACCAAACAGTCAGTGCAAATGCAGGAAGGAAGGGAACACAGTGTGTACAATACAAGATAACCGTCACCTACATTGTATCGCAAGTGTCATCGTCATCAAATCCGCCTATGAACTTCAAGCAATTTCAAACAAATGCATTATCTTACCCATCGATACCAAGTTCAATTCAATCAAATTCACATTGCACAGCCCAGTCACTTGAAACACATTTCTGAAGTAGGGTAATTTGTACATGTGAAAATAGAAAACCAAAAAATTTACATGCAGGTTGACATGGTAAACGAAAATCCAAGACACTCAAATTAGTATGATACGTTACATTTTGTATGATGCATATTAATTTGTTGATGTCGAGCATTCATTTCGTATGGTATGTTACAAATTGCAATTTGTACAATATGTTACGAATTCCAATTTGTTGTGGCTAACGTTAGCTAAGTGGCTAGGTGGCTACTGCTAATGTTAGCTGGTGCCTAATGTTAGCTAGGCTAAGGGTTAGGATTAGGGGTTAAGGATGCTGGGATCTAAGGTCAGTCCATAGATCCCAGCAAAAAGCGTATTTTCATTTATCTGACATTCATTTATCTGCAACCTTTTTATGTAGCCTAACAATGAAGTGTTTGACCATTTTCTTTTCAGGACAACCAGGGCTACAAGTAGAAGACAAAATTCACATAAACAGTTGCATTCTCAAGTTTTGTTGAAAATGTCAATGAAAATATAAGGTCTGCCAAAGCAAAATCTGATAAAAATGCATGCTGTAAGTGCAGAAATGGTTTGCTCACTGAGAAATGAATATGCAACTGTGACACTGCGTGGAGTTTAGATTTGTGACAACTATGTGAGATTATTACGGTATTATAGACACTAAGTCATGATTTTGTCTCACAGTCACCGCTCTAGCTCAGCCCATGTTAATTAGACTAATGGTTGGTATATGTGGATGCTGAAGAAATAGACAAATTCAATGGTACAACCCATAAGTCTGTAGCTCAAACACACAGTGTTTAAAACGGATTAGAAGTCCGAAATGTGCTGGTGTTGATTTAAGGTTTGGGTTCAGTTTAAGAGTTAGGTTAAAGGGTTACGATTAGAGGAAGGGTTAGCTAACATGCTAAGTAGTTGCTAATTAACTCAAATGCTAAAGTTGCCCGTGGTGAGATTCAAAACATGCAACCTTTGGGTTACTAGACATACTGTCTTATGTAACCTTCTGTCTTTTGTAACCGTACCAAACGTAACATATCATACTAATTTGAGTGTCCCAGTTTTTCATTCAGTATGTTACATCTAGTCTATGAGACCAGACTGAGTGGTCGTGTAGGATGGCTGTAACCCACTTGTCTGCAAAGACAAAGCTTCCCAGTTTGCATCCCTCTTAGGGAGTCTTTAAGTTTATGTTTAACTATTATTTCCTGGTTAAGCTTGTCTTTTACACTAACTCTAACCCCAGCTTCATGTTCTCACCCCGGTTCAACCCTAGCCAAAACCCTGACCTAGTGTTGGTGAATCAAATCAAATGAAACGTTGTTAGTCACATGAGCCGAATACAACAGGTGTAGAACGTACAGGGGATAAGAATAGGAGATAAAACTAACAAGTAATTAAAGAGCAGCGGTAAAAACTAACACTTTATACAGGGGGGTGCCGGTACAGAGTCAATGTGTGGGGGCATCGGTTAGTTGAAGTGGTATGTACATGTAGGTAGAGTTAATTAAAGTGACTATGCATAGATGACAACAGAGAGTGACAGTGGTGTGGAGAGGCTTGCAAGAAGTCTGGGTATGTCACGTCCTGTCCATAGAAAGCCTTTATTTTCTATGGTAGAGTAGGTCAGAGCGTGACTAGGGGTTTAGTCTAGTTTATATTTTCTATGTGGGGTTCTAGTTTGTTTTTTCTATGTTGGTGTTTTAGTATGATTCCCAATTATAGGCAGCTGGCTATCGTTGTCTCTAATTGGGGATCATACTTAAGTAGCATTTTTTCCACCTGTGTTATGGGATATTGTTTTGAGTTATTGCACGTAGCATCTCTGTAGTCACGGTTCGTTGTTAGTTTATTGTTTATTTGTTTTTTGTCTTTGTTAAGTTAAAAAAATGTCATAAAAATTATGTGGAACTCAACATCCACACCTCTGGGGGGTACTGTCACGTCCTGACCATAGAAAGCCTTTATTTTCTATGGTAGAGTAGATCTTGGCGTGACTAGGGGTTTAGTCTAGTTTATATTTTCTATGTGGGGTTCTAGTTAGTTTTTTCTATGTTGGTGTTTTAGTATGATTCCCAATTAGAGGCAGCTGGCTATTGTTGTCTCTAATTGGGGATCATATTTCCACCTGTGTGTTATGGGATATTGTTTTGAGTTATTGCATGTAGCATCTCTGTAGTCACGGTTCATTGTTACTTTATTGTTTATTTGTTATTTGTCTTTGTTAAGTTTCATTTTTTTCATTAAAATTATGTGGAACTCAACATATGCTGTGCCTTGGTCCGATATTAATTCCAACGAACGTGGCAGGGTAGCCATTTGACAAGATGTTCAGGAGCCTTATGGCTTGGGGTTAGAAGCTGTTTAGAAGCCTCTTGGACCTAGACTTGGTGCTCTGGTACCGCTTGCCTTGTGGTAGCAGAGAGAACATCCTATGACTAGGGTGGTTGATGTCTTTGCCAATTTCTAGGGCCTTCCTCTGACAATGCCTGGTATAGAGGTCCTGGATGGCAGGAAGCTTGGCCCCAGTGACGTACTGGGCCGTTCGTACTACCCTCTGTAGTTGTTTCGCTGTCGGAGGCCGAGCAGTTGCCATAACAGGCAGTGATGAAACCAGTCAGGAAGCTCTCAATGGTGCAGCTGTAGAACCTTATGAGGATCTGAGGACCCATACCAAATCTTTTCTGTCTCCTGAGGGGGAAGAGGTTTTGTCGTGCCCTCTTCACGACTGTCATGGTGTTTGGACCATGTTAGTTTGTTGGTGATGTGGACACCAAGTTTCTTGAAGCTCTCAACCTGCTCCACTGCAGCCCTGTCGATGAGAATGGGGGCGTGCTAGGTCCTCTATTTCCTGTAGTTCACAATCATCTCCTTTGTCTCCTTTGTCATGTTGAGGGAGAGGTTGTTGTCCTAGCACCACACGGCCAGGTCTCTGACCTCCTCACTATAGGCTGTCTCGTTGATGTCGGTGATCAGGCCTACCACTGTTGTGTCATCGGCAAATTTAATGATGATGTTGGAGTCATGACTGCCCATGCAGTCATGAGTGAAAAGGGAGTACAGGAGGGGGCTGAGCGCACACCTCTGTGTTGATCAGCGTGGCGGATGTGTTGTTACCTACCCTTATCATCTGGGGGAGGCCTGCCAGGAAGTCCAGGATCCAGTTGCAGAGGGAGATGTTTAGTCCCCGGGTCCTTAGCTTATTGATGAGCTTTGAGGGCACTATGGTGTTGAACGTTGAGCTGTAATTAATGAATAGCATTCTCACATAGGTGTTCCTTTTGTCCAGGTGGGAAAGGGAAGTGTGGAGTGCAATAGAGACCATCTGTGGATCTTTTGGGGTGGTATGCAAATTGGAGTGCATCTAGGGTTTCTGGGATGATGGTGTTGATGTGATCCATGACTAGCCTTTCAAAGCACTTCATTGCTACAGACGTGAGTGCTATGGGTTGGTAGTCATTTAGGCAGGTTACCTTAGTGTTCTTGGGCACAGGCACTATGGTGGTCTGCTTAAAACATGTTGGTATTACAGACTCGGACAGGGAGAGATTGAAAATGTCAGTGAAGACACTTGCTAGTTGGTCAGCTCATGCTCGCAGTACACGTCCTGGTAACCCATCTGGCCCTGTTTAGCTCGTCCGGTTTGTGTCACTGGGCAGCTCTCGGCTGTGCTTCCCTTTGTAGTCTGTAGTGGTTTGCGGGCCTTGCAACATCCTACGAGCATCAGAGCCAGTGTAGTACGACTCGATCTTAGTCCTGTATTGATGCTTTACCTGTTTGATGATTCGTCAGAGGGCATAGCGGGATTTCTTATAAGTTTCCGGGTTAGAGTCCCGCTCCTTGAAATGTTAGCTCTAGCCTTTAACTCAGTGCGGATGCTGCTTGTAATCTATGGCTTCTTGTTGGGGTATGTACGTACGGTCACTGTGGGGATGACATCATCAATGCACTAATTGATGAAGCCAGTGACAGATGTGGTGTACTCCTCAATGCCATTTGAGGAATTCCAGAACATATTCTGGAATTCATAGTCTGTGCTAGCAAAACAGTCCTGTAGCTTAGCATCTGCTTCATCTGACCATTTTTTTAAATTTATCTAGTCACTGGTGCTTCCTGCTTTAATTTTTGCTTGTAAGCAGGAATCAGGAGCATGGAATTACAGTCAGATTTTCCAAATGGAGGGCGAGGGAGAGCTTTTATGCATCTCTGTGTGTGGAGTATAGGTGGTCCAGAGTTATTTTCCCTCTGGTTGCACATTTAACATGCTGCTAAAAATTTGAGAACTGATTTAAGTTTCTTTGCATTAAGGTCCACGGCTACTAGGATCGCCGCCTCTGGGTGAGCGTTTTCTTGTTTGCTTATGGTGTATTACAGCTCATTCAATGCTATCTTAGTGCCAGCCTCTAACTGTGGTAGTATGTAAATAGCTACAAAGAATATAGATGATAACCCTCTCAGGAGGTAGTGTGGTCTGCAGCTTATCATGAGAAACTATACCTCAGGCGAGCAGTAGCTCGAGACTTCCTTAGATATCGTCCACCTGCTGTTATTTACAAAAATACATGGACCGCCGCCCCTTGTCTTCCCGAAGCCGCTGTTCTATCCTGCCGGTACATTGTATAACCAGCCAACTGTATGTTGATATTGTCGTCGTTCAGCCACAACAAGCATAAGATGTTTCAGTTTTTAATTTTCCCAGTAACTCGTCCATTTTATTGTCCAAAGATTGTGTGTTTACTAGAAGAATTGAGGGTTTATTCGATCGCCTCTGACTTCTCAGCAGGCAGCCCGCTCTCCGGCCTCTCTTTCTCCGCCTCCTTTTCACGCAGATCACTGGGGTCAGGCCTATTCTCGAGGGAGCCGTATATCATTCGCCTCGGGCTCGTCAGAGTCGTGAAAGAAGAAAAACGATTCTTCTCGTCCGTGGTGAGTAATCGCAGTCCTGATGTCTAAAAGTTATTTTCGGTCATAAGAGACGGTAGCGGCAACATTATGTACAAAAAGAGTCAAAAAATAAGTTACAAACTACGCAGATGAACAAACAAAGAAACACAATCGGTTAGGGGCACGTAAAACGTCTACCTTCTTCCCTGGCGCCATCTTAATCCAGGTGAAAGCTATGATCCCTTATTGATGTCACTTGTTAAATCCACTTCAATCCGTGTAAAAGTAGGGGAGGGGAGGGGAGAGGACAGGATTTTTAAGCCTTGAGACAATTGTAGACATGGATTGTGTATGTGTGGCATTCATATGGTGAATGGACAAGACAAAATATTTAAGTACCTTTTGAACCGGAGGTGCCAGGCACACCGGTTTGAGTGTTTCAAGAACTGCAATGCTGCTGGGCAACTGCTGAACTTTAAAAAAACATGTGTCTCAGGAATGGTCCACCACCCAAAGGACATCCAGCAAAATTGACACAACCGTGGGAGCATTGGAGTCAACATGGGCCAGAATTCCCGCGGAACGCTTTGGACACCTTGTAGAGTCCATGCCCCGTCGAATTGAGGCTGTTCTGAGAGCAAAAGGGGGTGCAACTCAATATTAGGAATATTAGGAAGGTGTTCCTAATGTTTGGTATACTTGGTATATGGTTCAATAGAAAATGTACCACCAGCTAAATCTATGACGTTTTATACATTTCTAAACTTGATCTCCACTATAAAAATATCTCAAATTCATACTTGAGTATAAGGAAAGATACCTCAATAGAAAATGACTCAAGTAAAAGTGAATGTCACCCAGTAAAATACTGCATGAGTAAAAGTATAAAAGTATGTGTGTTTTATGTGTGTTTTAGATATAGTTAAGTATCAAAAGTAAATGTAATTCCTCAAATAAATCATTTCAAATGTCTTATAATAAGCAAACCAGACAGCACCATTTTCTTGTTTTTTATTTATTTACAGATAGCCAGGGGCTCACTCCAACACTGTGTGTTTAGTGAATACGCCAGATTAGATGCAGTAAGGATGACCAGAGATGTTCTCTTGATAAGTGCCTGAATTGGACCATTTTCCTGTCCTGCTAACAATACAAAATGTATTTTTGGGTGTCAGGAAACATTTATGGAGTAAAAATTACATTATTTTCTTATGAATGTAGTGAAGTAAAAGTTGTCAAAAATATAAATACTAAAGTTAAGTACAGATTCCCCCCAAAAGTATTTTCACTTAAGTACTTAACACCACTGCAAGTCTTCTAACTATTTACTTTTTTTCACAACTGCCTCCAGTTTGGCAGCAAAACATGTACAACGAAGACATATTGACATAGTAAAATAACTAAAAGTGTGTAAAAAAAACTGAAGGATATTTCATGTTTTTTCTTCTATTTTGTTACTTAGATTGACGCACGTAAGGACAAGGATAAAGGATAAAACACCAATGGTATTCACAAAGTTGATGGTTTATACTATATTTAGGATAATGTTTAATGCCTTTGTCATTCATTAAAAAAAATATATATATTATTTTATACATTTATGTGATAAGGCCACCCAGAGGCCCAGAGATAATTACAGAGTTCAAGTAACCAAAAAAGGCCACTAGATGTAATTTAGCAAAATTCGAGTAGTTTACTGGTAAACTTTGAAAGTTTCCAGTAATATACCCTCCCTTTGCAACCCTACCCTGACCCTAAACCTAACCCTAGTTTCAAATTCCAGAGTGGTTTAGGTTATGATTAAAATGTTTGATTCCCTTCACAGGTATATGGATGTGCTCTATTAGCGTTTATGTATCGGGAGCAATTTGTAAACAAAAACACAGACACTTAATTGGTACGTCCTGGAAGGCATTTTCTTCTGTGACACAATGAAGTCCAATCTGTAATGGTGCCTATGGGTTTTGCAACCCAGCCAAGAGCTTAAAACAGTTACAGGACCAGTCACTCAATAATACTATATTCAAATTTGACATCAGAAGAAAAGAGAAATGCAATGCCTTGGCTGCTTGGGGATGAAGCCGTTGTTGCTAAGAGACTAATGAAAGTCAATGGTTAGTGGAATGGTTTGAATGAGTCACTGTCCGCAGAGTGTGTATGTGTGTGTGTTTGCACCCGTTTATTTAATACTAGAATAGCCAGGGCTTAAAAACACCAATTATTGCCAATTGGGGCGTCTATTTTAGCAGTTTAATACATTAATCGCCTGTTCTAGTGACAACACCAAACGACTTGCCTGTACTCTATTACGGAGAGAGACAGAAGACAACGGTGATAATAATGATCTCTCTGATGATGATGTAAACTCTATAATATGTCATCCACTCCGGGGTCTACAAAACATGCCTCCCCTTTCATTTGGATTTTGTGTCTCCTTTACCACATGCCCACTATAATACCCAAACACAACCTCTGGCCATAACGGGACTGGCTGGATTGAACAAATTCATCTAGTCTTCTCTTTCTCGGGGAGCAGTAAGAATAGCCCTCAACACTGGGCTTAAAATAAAACAACTGGACTCCAAACTCAGGCACCATATTGTTAGATAGCTTGCCCTGAATAGAGAGAGTGGGAGCTGGGGAAAATAGAGCGTGCGTGTGGCTGAAAGGTATCAGCTGTATATTGAGAGGGTAATATAAATGCAGGGGCAGTAGCAGTCTTAATGAGCTCAGTGGAAGCTCCATCCATGCCTTTCAACCCAGATCGATCGGATCCAGAAATAGTGTGAGACTCAGACTAGTAGGTTGGATAAGTCTGATACTCACTATTGGTCCTCCGGGTTCTATTAAAGATCCAATGGCGCCTTTCAGATCAGTGCTGTATTGTACCAAAATTCACCAGAGGGGTCTGGCTATGTCACTTGGCGACAGACTCACTGGGACATTGTGTGTAAGGCTGGGACAGGTTTTTTTTTTTTTTTTCATTCTCGACTTGTAATCAGATAATGAATTGTTCTTGGGTTACCAGTTCCTGGTATCATGTATATACTTGAATAAACAACCACTTAGTGAGGGAGGGCTGAGGGTCAAACTTCCTCATCCACATCACTGAGCCTCCCTTGGTTTTGAAATAATCTCATGGTATGCTGAACCTATTGAGTCCATTGCCTTTTTCATTGCTACTCTAGGTATTTTTGACGTGCCTTAAATAGGATGTCCATTCAGCCAGCCACCTGTTGTACACAGTGAGAGTTAGCAGTCATTAGGCATGCTGTGTGTGGGAGAGGGGAACATGTGTTCTAGTGAGCCTTGGTGCAGAGCTCAGTTCATCTATCTCAGCAAGCTGTTTCCTTGACAAAGGTCAACCTGCCACCCCGTGGGTCCAGTGGTAATTTTTCAGCTCTTCCCATGCCCACACATTGAACACACACACACACACACACACTCTCACATGCTCACGTGTGTGTACACAAACAATGTACATGCATGTACATGCACACACCCTTTTGCCTTGAATTCTGATAATGATAATGGCACCGGAGGGGATGGCTGCTGTTTTACGGGTTCCTAACAAACTGTGCTATTATGTTTGTTTTTTCGCATTGTTTGTAATTCATTTGTACGTAATGCTACCGAAAAGAGCTGGACGAAGGTCCATAGTGGACAGTGTGATCATAGACGACCGCAGAGCTATTGAACAAAGAACAGTGGGAGTTTTCAGATCACTAGTGTCATCATAACACTCACATGCTAAAAACACACAGCACTCATGTACACGGTTGTTGTCGCACTCTCTACACACACCACACATGGCTATCACACACACACCCACACTCACGCGTTACACACTCTGCAAACCAAGGGGTTATTAACAAATTGAGAGCAAAGGTCAAACTTCCATTTAGATTGAATGATTATGATATGAAATGACTTGAATAAACATAACCAAACAATCATGTTGTAAAATATGTCTTAGACCTAGAACACTGCCACCCCACCATCTTAAACAAACACTATTCACACACTCACTTCTCACGCCACACACACACAAGGGCGTAAGAACACACACACCTCTACTACTCCATTGACACATAGTGAAGCAGAAGGGTAGCCTTTCAGGGTGTGGAGTGGAGCAGTGTAGTCTAGCTGACCGACCCTTAGCCAAACAGTGCAACAACATAGGAGTTTTCTCGTTTGGGAAAAAGACCCTCCTCCGTCCTCTCTCCTCCATCCTCTCTCCTCCGTGATCGAGTAGTTAAGTGGTCGAGTGAACGAGGAGTGTGTCAATTCGTTGTTCTATCAGTTTGGTGGATCACGAGACAACCAACAGACATTAGATGGGTCACACAGCACTGACCTTAAGAGCTACTCTTCTAGATGAGAAAGATCTGTCTTGGAGCAGGTTTGTGTATTAAGGGACGTACAGTCATGTCTCCAAGTCATCTTTCCCTGTTTTGGCAAAGCTCTGCGTCTCCTCAGTTTACCTTGGAATTGAACGTCACCTCTGATCTGTGACAGGGAGGTGAGAGAAAACACACGCATGAGAACCTTGAAGGCTCTACAAGTTGAATGCACACACACACACGTGTGCACACACACACACACACACATCCCACTCACATTATGAACAAAC
This sequence comes from Oncorhynchus mykiss, assembly GCF_057628025.1. Classification (NCBI taxonomy): domain Eukaryota; kingdom Metazoa; phylum Chordata; class Actinopteri; order Salmoniformes; family Salmonidae; genus Oncorhynchus; species Oncorhynchus mykiss. Next base: position 30,944,477 of record NC_143026.1, on the reverse strand, counting down.
ACATTTTGTTTATGAGATCCAAGAGAGAATGAAGTTGGAGAATGAACACAATGAAAATATACACTGCAGCTCAAAAAAAGGAATGGCTGCTTCAAAAACAGCTTTGATATTATCAATGCACATAAACAATTATTTCTCTGTCCAGCCTGTATCACCTGTATTTGTCTGTGGGCGGTCAAAGTAGGGCAGGTATTTCAGGAGTTACAGCTGCAGTTTGCAACACTCTATTCTCCTTGGAGAGTGTGTAGTTGGTGTACTGTATTTGGCCTGCCCTATTTCAGCTCAAACTGAGGAGAAAGGGGAACATACTCGTTGTTTGCAGGTCAGTAAGGACAAGGACTTTGAAGTTAGGATGTAATGCTATATTATCGGGACATAGACCTTCTCATATGGACATAGACCCTCCTTCTTCCCATATGCCCCCCTCCCTCACCCACCCACCCACCCTTAAACTCTGCTCTGCTTGTTGATTTCCTCTAAATGAGAGTGACCCTGAGCTTCAATCCCATATAGTCACGCTCATCTCCCTCTCTCTCTCTGAGGAGCATCTGCTCCATGTCATAAATAACTGTGATCCAGGGAGCTGCCTTTAAAACAGCATTTAATTTTTTTTACCTTTATTTAACTAGGCAAGTCAGTTAAGAACAAATTCTTATTTTCAATGGCGGCCTAGGAACAGTGGGTTAACTGCCTGTTCAGGGGCAGAACGACCTTATCAGCTGGGGGATTTAGAACTTGCAACCTTTCGGTTACTAGTCCAACTCTCTAACCACTAGGCTACCCTGCCGCCCCAGGATAGCCTAGTGGTGCGGCTACCCTGCCACATCTCCCATAGGCCAGTGGATCCCAAACTGTGGGACTCTGCCCAGCTTTCAACTTACACTTGCAAGTTGTAATAGTAGAATGCACAAGGTGCCGTTTCGAAAATGGGTAGTGTATCCTCAGTTTTCCTCTTGACATGTCGGTCATTGCATACCTTAGAGAGCTATTTATAACTTGTCAGATATATCAGATCAACTAGCCCATGTAAACTAATGTTCATTAGCTAGGTTTTTTGCCCATTGATTTTAAAGTAAGGTTTTACAAATGTATTATACTGTAACATTACTGCATGATTGTAGCCGGTTTACTAACACGTTAGTTCTATTAGCTATGTTGACTATGACGTTACTTTAGCTAATATGGTGACAACGATGTAGGCTGTTTGTAGCGGTTATGATATGGTTTGACTTGGAAAGGTTTAGTCGCCTGGTCACATACAGATGATGTGTTGTGCATTGAAGTCCACAAGTGAAGGGAAAAGGTGAGAGGAGGAGAGCGCATAGATCCAAGAAGGAATACAACGTGGCTACTTTGAAAGTGAACTATGTTATCGCATGATCAGGGGTGTATCATTCCGCTGATTCTATTGAGAAACATTTCTTAAATGGAATCAAACAGAACAAAACAGGGATAAACATACCTGAATTTGTCCAATAGAAACTCTTGTTTGTATCTGTTGGACTAATGATTACACCCTGTCACCTTACATTTTTATCTGGACCTGTGTGCACCTGCGTGGTAAACTTTCATTCATAGGCTAGGTTGTAGCAACCTCATGATGGGTACAGGGACAATTTGAGTATCATGTAGTAACCTAAACCTATCGCTGTTACGTTGAACTGGGTGAATGGAATATGAATGACAGTCATCCAATATTCTGTAATAGAAATAAGGCCATGCTCATTAAAAAAATAAATAGTACTCCCTCATCTTAAAAACAGCACACACTGCCACTGAAGGAAATGCCATACTCTACATTTTCTTTCAAAATGTAAAAGCTTATATCCAGATATGACTGCAAACTGCTGGTGAAGATCAGTCAACCCCACTCACCCCCTGTGTCAGTGTCTAAGAGACACCAGTGTCTGAGAGTCACCAGTCTCAACCATCATTGATATACAACCTTTAAAATCAGTGAACTATTATGTCTCTAAATGTGGCCTCTTCCCGACTCTAATCATTCAAATTCACACCATTGCTAAGTTGCTGTCTAATGTGATTGCATTAAGGTATGCATACCTTTGAAAAACAGCAGAAGATGGCCAAGGGACTGAGTTCAGGAGCTATTTTAAACCTCTAAAATGAATCCCATTTTATTTTCTCTGAGGGTCAAGAAGGCAAAGAAAATGATAGGTCTGAGTAATCCATTGTTGGATTAAAGTGGAAGAAAAATTCTAACATTTGTAAAACATATATATATATAAAAAAACACTCATCTTGATTAGATAAGTATTCAACCTCCTGAATCAATACATGTTAGAATCCCCTTTTTCACCAATTACAGCTGTGAGTCTGTCACATTTGTTGTAAGGAGGAGACCAAGGCGCAGCGTGGTATGTGTACATTCTTCTTTATTGAATGAACACTGAACAAAATATCAAAACGAACCGTGAAGCTAATATGAGTAGTGCAGACAGGCAACTAAACATAGAACAAGAACCCACAAACACAAAAGGGAAAATGGCCACCTAAATATAATCCCCAATCAGAGACAACGATAAACAGATTCCTCTGATTGGGAACCATATCAGGCCACCATAGACACATAAATACCTAGACCTACAAAACCCCTAGACATACAAAAACGCTAGACAATACAAAAACTAGCATACCCACCCTCGTCACACTCTAACCTAACCAAAATATAAAGAAAATTGAGATATTAAAGGTCAGAGCGTGACAGAGTCTTTCTGGGTAAATCTGTTAGAGCTTTCTACACCTGGATTGTGCAACATTTGCCTATTATTCTTTTAAAATTCTTCAAGCTCTGTCAAATTTGTTGTTGATCATTGATAGACAACCATTTTCAGGTCTTGCCATATATTATCAAGCAGATTAAGGTCAAAATTGTACATCTGCCACTAAGGAACATTAACTTGGTAAGCAACTCCAGTGTAGATTTGGCCTTGTGTTTTAGGTTATTGTCCTGTTGAAAGGTGAATTAATCTCCCAGTGTCTGGTGGAAAAGCAGACTGAACCAGGTTTTCCTCTAGGATTTTGCCTGTGCATATCTCCATTAAGTTTATTTTTTATCCTGAAAAACTCCCCAGGACTTAACAATTACAAGCATACCCATAACATGATGCAGCCAACACTATGCTTGAAAATATGGATGGCGGTACTCAGTAATGTGTTGCCCTGGATTTGCCCCAAACATAACACTTTGTATTCAGGGAAAAAAGTATATTGCTTTGCCACATTTTTTGCAGTATTACTTTGGCTATCTGCCTCAGTCTGCATAGCCAGCATTAAGCTAATTGTCTGTGATAATATTTTTATGAACTTATCCATCAGCATAATGTGATCCGACAGTGGAAAACATAACACAGGACTACTACAAATAATCTGGATGGCCTTTGAAGTCTTATTTCCACCAAATTTGGCCAGGGTCTATTGTAAGTGGCAGTGTGAACTTGTTATATCATTGTTTTGATGTGTTTTTATCTGAATTTTGTCTGTTTTACAGATACATTATTATTATCTAAGTCACCAGGTCTTGTTGTTGTTCTCCCATGCCCATCAATGATTAGCTATCACATGAATATGCACTTAGTTCAACAGGTTCAACAGGTCTCCGATATGAATTTAGCAGCACATTGGTGGATGACTCGAGTGTTTGCTGAGATATTTGTATCTGCCATTGGTAGTGTACACACAACATCTACAAAGCTTTTTTAGATGCTTCAGAGAATTATGTCCACATTTCTTTTGATACTGCCACATTAGACATAAAGTTTGTTACTTTCTGTTATTAAAGGTTTTGCCACAACTTCCTCCGAAGTTGGTGCCTCTCCTTGTTCGGGCGGCGTTCGGCGGTCGTCGTCACCGGCTTTCTAGCTGCCACCGATCTACGTTTCTTTTTCTATGTTGTTTTGTCTTGATTGTACACACCTGGTTCCCATTACGTTAATATTGTTTTCCCTATTTAACCCTCTGGTTCCCAATATGTTTTGTGCGTGTTTGATCCTTGTTGAGTGTTAGACTGCTGTGTTGTGGTGTGTTTTCCCTGCGTGGTAATTTATGTTTCTTTCTTTTCGAGTAAAGTACGTTATTTTACTCAGTTCTGTGTCCTGCGCCTGACTCCGTCCTCACCACTGCACACTGACACGTTTGTTATTAAAGGTTTGTAACTTCAAAATTACAATTGATATACCAAATTAGCAACATACTATTGTATTACATTAGATGACACAAGGATAGTTCTGATTATTGTGGAATTCCGTGTAATGTTACTGGATAGTTCTGTCAGGGTGGTTTGGGATGATGTGTCCTTGACTGCTGACATTCCCAGTCCCACATGTTCTCTCTTGCTGTATCCGTTCCTCAGCTTCTCCCGGCTAAACATACAGAGAAAAAAACCCAGTTCAATGTGTTGGAGGCACCATGAAAATAAAATCATTACTTTACTGTTGTGCATTTCTGCCAACCACACCACTGTCACCATGGTTACAAAATATAGCTGGGAAAACATACACTTTCGTAAAAGGCCTGGGCGTGATTAAACACAGAAATATGCTTTTTTACAACAAAGCCATATTTTTTTTACATTTCTGACCTTTGAGCAAAGTAATAGCTCAGGTCAAACAAATATAACATATAACACGCCCTCACAATTCAGACCCACCACACACATACAGTACATTATCACAGTACATCATCGCCAGACATGTCTAATGCTATTATGGTAACACACCGTATATAACACAACCATCATTTCTTGGCTCTGAAGGCATTTTAGGGTAGCCTAGTGGTTAGAGCGTTGGACTAGTAACCGGAAGGTTGCGAGTTCAAACCCCCGAGCTGACAAGGTACAAATCTGTCGTTCTGCCCCTGAACAGGCAGTTAACCCACTGTTCCCAGGCCGTCATTGAAAATAAGAATTTGTTCTTAACTGACTTGCCTGGTTAAATAAAGGTAAAATAAATAAAAAAAAAAAAAAAAAATTTTGGAGTAACATACATTGGCTGTCTGTGTTTTGCAGGCGGTTCTTACTTCAGTGTGATTGTGTTGTGTTCTGGCTGTGTTGATTGCCATACAAAGGTTGAGCATGGACCTCTCTCAGACAGCCAAGGACAGGAATGATAACAGTGCGTAACAATGGAAACTGTGGAAATACAAAGGCTGGAAGATGACTCAGTCACTGAGTGGCACTGTGATGGCTCACCTAACCAACACTATAATGACTCACCTACCCAACACTCTGATGGCTCACCTACCCAACACTGTGATGACTCACCTACCCAACACTGTGGTTGTTCATCTACCCAACACTGTGATGAATCAGCTACCTAACACTGTGATGGCTCACCTACCCAACACTATGATGACTCACCTACCCAACACTGTGATGACTCACCTACCCAACACTGTGGTTGTTCATCTACCCAGCACTGTGATGAATCAGCTACCTAACACTATGATGGCTCACCTACCCAACACTATGATGACTCACCTACCCAACACTGTGGTTGTTCATCTACCCAACACTGTGATGAATCAGCTACCTAACACTGTGATGGCTCACCTAACCAACACTATAATGACTCACCTACCCAACACTCTGATGGCTCACCTACCCAACACTGTGATGACTCACCTACCCAACACTGTGGTTGTTCATCTACCCAACACTGTGATGAATCAGCTACCTAACACTGTGATGGCTCACCTACCCAACACTATGATGACTCACCTACCCAACACTGTGATGACTCACCTACCCAACACTGTGGTTGTTCATCTACCCAGCACTGTGATGAATCAGCTACCTAACACTATGATGGCTCACCTACCCAACACTATGATGACTCACCTACCCAACACTGTGGTTGTTCATCTACCCAACACTGTGATGAATCAGCTACCTAACACTGTGATGGCTCACCTACCCAACACTATGATGACTCACCTACCCAACACTGTGATGATTCACCTACCCAACACTGTGGTTGTTCATCTACCCAGCACTGTGATGAATCAGCTACCTAACACTATGATGGCTCACCTACCCAACACTATGATGACTCACCTACCCAACACTGTGATGGCTCAACTACCCAACACTATGATGACTCACCTATCCAACACTCTGATGGCCAACCTACCAACACTGTGATGAATCAGCTACCCAACACTATGATGACTCATCTACCCAACACTGTGATGACACACCTATCCAACACTGTGGTTGTTCATTTACCCAACACTGTGATGAATCAGCTACGTAACACTGTGATGGCTCACCTACCCAACACTATGATGACTCACCTACCCAACACTGTGATGACTCACCTACCCAACACTGTGATGTCTCACCTACCTAACACGTGATGGCTCATCTACCCAACACTGTGATGGCTCACCTACCCAATACTGTGATGGCTCACCTACCCAACACTATGATGACTCACCTACCCAACACTGTGATGACTCACCTACCCAACACTGTGGTGACTCACCTACCCACCACTGTGATGACTCACATACCCAACACTGTGATGACTCACCTACCCAACCAACACTGTCGTGCCCATGGAGGACTTCATAGAATATTAATATTATGTAGTAGGCTACTTTTTGTATGGAATGTGTCACAAAATGTTGTATAGAATGTTTCTTGACAGCCTCACATGAGCTCACTGTTGGAAATGATGTGGAGTCCTCCCCTTGCAGAACATCATAGAAAATGTATTATATTATGCAGGCTACTTCTGTACAGAATGTGTCAAAAAAGTTTGTAGAAACTGTGTCGCATGTTTATTCCTTTGTTAGACCGCGTCAAACAAACAATCACACACATTATGATTCATAATACATAAACAAGTACTTCTGACTTGGAATATCATGTACAAACATAACTTTTCCCCACAGATATACAATCTAGAATATTAAAGACATAAGATACAAAAACAAGTCTTTGATTTTCCAGAACTGGTTTGACAACAGCATTATCTGGGATAAACAATTATTGAATAACGATGGACAACTATATAATTATCCTGAATGCATGAAGACACACCATGTTCCAATCACTCCTGAGGAGTTTCAAATAATGGTTAGTGCTTTCCCTAGAAGTGTTGTTCTTCTTATAGGATAATATTGTGGTACTCCAACTGCAACTGTTGAGTCATTTGTAGCCTCAATTTAGCTTGAAGAATTTAACATTTTAAACTCTGAATGTAATAACATGTATATAATAAAGCTCTGTCAAGGTGCTACTATTCCCTCTGCTAGAATGTACTGGAATGCAGCCCGGGACAGGTGAACTGGAACAACGTTTTGTTGTAAATATTGTATATCTAACAAGGTGGAAGAAGTATCATATAAACAAATTCACAGAGTGTTTCCTGTAAAGAACTTTATTGTACATGGATTCAAAATGGCTATAGATGACAAATGTGTGTTTTGTGCTTGTGATCCAGAAACTATTGACTGTTTATTTTGGGACTAATCTCATGTCAGAAGATTTGGGATTAAGTTAGAATACTTTCTTTGAAGGGAATCTACTGTTAATGTTTATTTGGAAGACTGATAATATGTTTTATTTTAACCCAACTGTTATGGACCCCGATTTACATTTGAATAGTTCATTTGATATTTTTTTCTTGGAAGATTCTTTATTCAAAAGATGAAGTGGGCAGAAAACAAAACCCTCTTTAAATGGTTTAAGACAGAACTGAAACATTATTTGAAATGATCAGTAAATGATCATTCAAAAATTCAAAAACAGCTGAGAGAAACACTGAACAATGTCAACAAAGGCTGAGTTACAGTGGGAGAAGTTGTACTACAGACGATTAAGACCCCTCTCAGCTCTTAATGGGGCTGAAGGCTGTCTGTCTGCGTGTACCTTTGATGATCAAAATACAAAGCTAATAACAAATATTTCAGCCATGAGGTCTGCAGTGTTTTGGCAGTAAGAGTGCTGTGTAGCATCAACATCCACTCAGCAGCCCGTAAATCCCCCAGCAGTCCTGGGCCACATTTGATGACGTCACCGCCAAAAGCTACTTCACGAGCGTCCCTTGTTCCCATCTGAAAGCAGTGTGGTGCAGATAGGGCTGTGACGAATTTGGAATTTGGGGTAATGACTGATTGTCAAAAAAATGTTGTTTTTTTTAACAATGTTTTGAGCATGTTATTTATTTTTGAAAATGACCTACGACCTAAGACCTACCTAATGAAGAAAACGCAGTTTTGGTGACACCCTTGTCTCAAAACAGACATGGTTCTGACTGCTTGGAACTTTTTGAAAATAAGATTCTCCCAACCATGCCGCTCTGCTCGTAAAATTATTACTAACTTTACCCACTTCAGTGGAGGACAGAGGAGCCTCTTAAAGAAGAAGTTACAGGTCTGTGAGAGCCAGAAATCTTGCTTGTTTGTAGGTGACCAAATACTTATTTTCCACCATAATTTGCAAATATATTCATAAAAAATCCTACAATGTGATTTTCTGGATTTTTTTTCTCATTTTGTGTGTCATAGATGACGTGTACCTATGATGAAAGTTACAGGCCTCTCTCGTCTTTTTAAGTGGGAGAACTTGCACAATTGGTGGCTGACTAAATACTTTTTACCATTAACATAATATCAAATTGATCAGAAATACAGTGTAGACATTGTTAATGTTGTAAATGACTATTGTAGCTGGAAACTACATTTAACTACATTTAATGAAATATCTACATAGGCGTAGAGGCCCTGTAACGGCATTCCTCCACCTCTTCTGAGGAGGAGAAGCGAGAAGGATCGGAGGACCAAAGCGCAGCGTGGTAAGTATCCATAACGTTTATTATAAGATATAAACTGAACACTATGAAAATGCAAAACAATAAACGTGAACATGAACGAAACAGTACCGTGTGGCGACAAACACTGACACGGAAACAAACACCCACAACTCAAAAGTGAAACACAGGCTACCTAAGTATGATTCTCAATCAGAGACAACTAACGACACCTGCCTCTGATTGAGAACCATACTAGGCTGAACTCAAAACCCCAACATAGAAAAACACACATAGACTGCCCACCCCAACTCACGCCCTGACCATACTAAATAAAGACAAAACAAAGGAAATAAAGGTCAGAACGTGACAGGCCCATTATCAGCAACTATCACTCCTGTGTTCCAATGACAAGTTGTGTGAGCTAATCAAAGTTGATCATTTTAAAAGGCCAATTGATAATTAGAAAACACTTTTGCAATTATGTTAGCACAGCTGAAAACTGTTGTTCTGATTAAAGAAGCATTAAAACTGGCCTTCTTTAGACTAGTTGAGTATCTGGAGCATCAGCATTTGTGCGTTCGATTACAGGCTAAAATTTCCAGAAACAAAGAACTTTCTTCTGAAACTCGTCAGTTTTTTCTTGTTCTGAGAAATGAAGGCAATTCCATGTGAGAAATTGCCAAGAAACTGAAGAGCTCGTACAACACTGTGTACTACTCCCTTCACAGAACAGCGCAAACTGGTTCTAACCAGAATAGAAAGAGTGGGAGTTCCAAGTGCACAACTGAGCAAGGGGACAAGTACATTAGAGTGTCTTGTTTGAGAAACAGATGCCTCACAAGTCCTCAACTGGCAGCTTCATTAAATAGTACCTGCAAAACACCAGTCTCAACAGTCTCAACTCACCAGTCTCAACACCAGTCTCAACTTTGTACTATTCCCAATCTTAATCTTTTCTTTTCACCGGCCATTCTGAGATATGGCTTTTTCTGTGCAACTCTGCCTAGAAGGCCAGCATCCCGGAGTCACCTCTTCACTGTTGACGTTCAGACTGATGTTTTACGGGTACTATTTAATGAATCTGCCAGTTGAGGACGTGTGAGGCGTTTTCTTTTACACATATTTAAGGTTTTTTTGTGTAGGCACAGAACTACTTTCATACCACTTTCCATTAATTTTTAAAAACCAGTACTGGTTACCTTCAGACAACACTTCTGGGGCTTGTAGAGCAAAACGTAGATTGCCACCTTGTTCGTGAGAATCTCCCCTTTCCACAGTGGTGTCACATTAGTTTGTAGCCCAAAAGGTTCGGGAAGCTACAAACCGAAGTTGGTACATCGACTGTGCAGACTTCAGACGAGTCCCCTGGCACTTGTGGGGGTCGTAGTACAAAACAGAAAACACCATCCAGAGAGTTTTTTTTGGCACAAAACTACCTCCATACTTCCATCCGTGACACTTGTGGGGGTTGTAGATAGTCTCCCCTTTCCATAGTGTGGTCAGAATAATTTGTAGTCCAACCGTTCGGACGCTACAGACGTTTTTGTGAAAAGGCATCTCATGGTCTTACAAACACCGCTGTCGCTCTGCCACCTTTCACTTGCAGATGCGGAAGTGCGACATCGACGGATGCGATGGATTGAGACGCATCCAAGATTTTGATGGGGATCTTTTCATTATGTTACTTAGATTGACACACTATCAACTCCAGGGGTTTAAAAATACAGATTCACAATATGTTCCAGATTACTCTTCACTGAGTATTTTGAACTGCTATAATCACAGACTAATATATCTTGTGCAGTTTGGTACTCTTTGTAATGGATGCTCCTTGTCCCTTTCCATTCAGATCTATGTTCTTATCAGCTGATTTAGCTTTCCAGTAAAAGCACATAGTGTACTGTACATGCAGACATTACAGATAATGGACAGAAAGGTCACCCTTACTTTTTGTTATGTCATGTAAAGTACAATATATTATAAAACGTGTATTCACACACACATTCTTCTAAATCTGATTCACAAAACTCACATTATAGCCTCAGTCATGACTTGGTCCCTAAAGAGGAATGAACCATATTTATTAGGACAGACGCTAGGATTTGTGATTCCTCATGAGTCATGGATATAAGTAATTACACGTAAATGATCCTTGTGATAATCAGGGGATCATATTCTAAACCGCTACTCTTACATTATTGCCTGATCCATGGTGCTGTCCCTGAGGAGACATAGTCACACACTTGGACATATTCAGTGCATTCGGGAAGTATTCAGGCCCCTTCCCTTTTTCTACATTTTGTTACGTTACAGCCTTATTCTAAAATGGATTATTTACAAATGTTCAATCTTCAATCTACACACAATACCCCATAAAGACAAAGAAAAAACAGGGTTGTAGAAATGTTTGCAAATTTATTAAAAATAGAAATACATAATACTTATTTACATAAGTTCTCAGAACCTATAAGACTCGAAATTGAGCTCAGGTGCATCCTGTTTTCATTAATCATCCTTGAGATGTTTCTACAACTTGATTGGAGTCCACCTGTGTTGAATTAAAATGACCGGACATGATTTGGAAAGGCACACACCTGTCTATAAGGTCCCACAGTTGACAGTGCATGTCAGAGCAAAAACCAAGCCATGAGGTCGAAAGAATTGTCCATAAAGCTCAGAGACAGGAATGTGTTGAGGAAACGATCTGGAGAAGGGTATCAAAAAATGTCTGAAGCATTGAAAGTCCCCAAGAACACAGTGGCCTCCATCATTCTTAAATGGAAGAAGTTTGGAACCACCAAGACTCTTCCTAGAGCTGGCCGCCCAGCCAAACTGAGCAATCAGGGGGAAGGCCTTTGGTCAGGGAGGTGACCAAGAACCCAATTGTCAATCTGACAGAGCTCTAGAGTTCCTCTGTGAAGATGGGAGAACGTTCCAGAAGGACAACCATGTCTGCAGCACTCCACCAATCAGGCCTTTATGGTAGAGTGGCCAGACGGAAGCCACTTCTCAGTAAAATGCACATGACAGCCCGCTTGGAGTTTGACAAAAGGCACCTAAATGACTCGCAGACCATGAGAAATAAGATTCTCTGGTCTGATGAAACCAAGATTGAACTCTTTGGCCTGAATGTCAAGCGTCATGTCTGGAGGAAACCTGGCACCATCCCTACAGTAAAGCATGGTGGTGGCATCATTATACTGTGGGGAAGTTTTTCAGTGGCAGGGACAGCGAGACTAGTCAGGGTCGATGGAAAGACGAACGGAGTAAAGTACAAAGAGATCCGTAACAAAAATTTGGAACAAGTCAAGGGGTCTGAATACTTCCCTAATGCGCTGTGTCATTAGTCTACCCCAGACAGAGAGAAAGATACATGTCACAATTTGTATTACATAATTACAGTCTCTGCTCCGAAGACCTTTCGCCTCCTAGCAACGCTGTGAGAGACAGTTAGCCATTTGGTTTGGGCCTCTGGGGGAAGATGAGCCAATGACAGTACAGCCTCCCTGCCAGGTTGGACTCCGCTTTGAGCCCTTAGCACCGGCCAAAACCATCATTCACCACATTCTTAGTGATGGAAGATAAACTTTATACAATTGAGTAAAGATTGATTCTCGCTGGCGCGCAGCTTCCAAATATTTATCTTTCTAAAAGGAGGTTTTTCTATCAGCGGGGTGGCAGGGTTGGAGAGGGGGTGGTGGGCCAGATGTATTTCTGAGAAGTGTGAGTGCAATCATGTATTCTCGGCAAAGCTCTGTCGGTGCAGATGTGCAACGCTTTGGATATCATTTTTTATTCCTGGTTATGTTTGAAAACTCCTGTCCTTTTTCTTCGCAAACTGAAAGAATCATAAACACATTCTATTTTAGAGTCTGTTATTTTTGTTCTGTTCGCTCTGTTTTTTACATATCAATTGGATAGGGTTAAATTAGTTGACTAGCAGCCCTTCATATTATCTAACAGAAAAATTAGTGAAGAGCATATCAAACTGAATTAAGTGGAACATGCAGTAGCGGTGTGTGGGTATAATCACTGGGGAAGCCAAGTAGAAATACATGTTGACTCACCCTACTTGTAAAGAAACGGCAATGCCATCCTGATCTCTTTCATGTTGACGAAATGGTCTATCACTCTGTCATACAGTACACAATTGTATTTTTTGTTGTCCTAGGCTACCTGACTAAAATGCTTGGTCACTAGCCTAATTTCCATTCATGGGCAACGTTAGCGTGTTAACGTTAGCCTTCTACATCTACAGTACCTACATATTGAACTTCCATCCTCTTAGGCCAAGGGCATAACAATGTATGAATTAATGGTTGGATCAGAATCTCCGTTATAATCATTGGCCAGTCTCGGAGAATTAAGTAAAACCACAAGTCCAAATCCCTTTGACCTAGCTGGCTAGCCACTGGAGGACAACAACACAACAAGATGCAAAAATTCAAGTTTTTCTGTCAATGTCATATGCTGTCAATGGGATTTGATAGGATTGATGCATAATCCAAGATGGGTCCTTGACAATTTTTTGGGTGCACCAGGACCATTCACAGTTGAGCTCTCTCAGTCTAGTTCAACGCTGATTGGCAAATTTTTTAGATATTTTTTGTCAAGGGAGGTCAAATGCTCGCTGGCTTCCCTTACCTTCAATGCTACTTACGGCAACAATGTCATACTCGTTTGGACCATACAGCATTAGATAGATGGCCTACACATAGAAGGACAGAGGGGTGCTGTTTTGCTCACTTGGATGCTTTCTCCTGTGAGATACATTCAGCCGCCTGCGAATTGAAGGAAAATTATGAGACACAGAGAGACGAAAGATACATTTTTGGGGGAAGCCTTTAAAAAAAAACTATTTTCTACATTGTAGAATAATAGTGAAGACATCAAAACTATGAAATAACACATATGGAATCACATAGTAACGCAAAAAAGTGTTAGATCCCTCACTTCAAAGGCAGTTATAGTCAATAAACTAATCACTGATCATAATCTTGGCCTGACTGAAACATGGCTTAAGCCTGATGAATTTACTGTGTTAAATGAGGCCTCACCTCCTGGTTACACTAGTGACCATATCGCCCGGGCATCCCGCAAAGGCATTTACGATAGCAAATCTCAATTTACAAAAAAAAAAATATGTTTTCGTCTTTTGAGCTTCGAGTCATGACATCTATGCAGCCTACTCAATCACTTTTTATAGCTACTGTTTACAGGCATCCTGGGCCATATGCAACGTTCCTCACTGAGTTCCCTGAATTCCTATCGGACCTTCTGGTCATAGCAGATAATATTCACATTTTTGGTGATTTTAATATTCACATGGAAAAGTCCACAGACCCACTCCAAAAGGCTTTCGGCGCCATCATCGACTCAGTAGGTTTTGTCCAACATGTCTCTGGACCTACTCACTGTCACAGTCATACTCTGGACCTATTTTTGTCCCATGGAATAAATGTTGTGGATCTTAATGTTTTTCCTCATAATCCTGGACTATCGGACCACCATTTTATTACATTTGCAATCGCAACAAATAATCTGCTCAGACCCCAATCAAGGAGCATCAAAAGTGGTGCTATAAATTCTCAGACAACCCAAAGATTCCTTGATGCCCTTCCAGACTCCCTCTGCCTACCCAAGGACGTCAGAGGACATAAATCAGTTAACCACCTGACTGAGGGACTCAATTTAACCTTGTGGAATACCCTAGATGCAGTTGCACCCCTAAAAACAAAAACAAATTGTCATAAGAAACTAGCTACAGAAAGTAGCCGAGCTCTGAAGCAAGCTTCCAGAAAATTGGAACGGAAATGGCGTCACACCAAACTAGAAGTCTTCCGACTAGCTTGGAAAGACAGTACCGCGCAGTATCGAAGAGCCCTCACTGCTGCTCGATCATCCTATTTTTCCAACTTAATTGAGGAAAATGAGAACAATCCGAAATGTATTTTTGATACTGTTGCAAAGCTAACTAAAAAGCAGCATTCCCCAAGAGAGGATGGATTTCACTTCAGTAGTAATAAATTCATGAACTTCTTTGAGGAAAAGATCATGATCATTAGAAAGCAAATTACGGACTCCTCTTTAAATCTGCGTATTCCTCCAAAGCTCAGTTGTAATGAGTCTGCACAACTCTGCCAGGAACTAGGATCAAGAGAGACACTCCAGTGTTTTAGTACCATATCTCTTGACACAATGATGAAAATAATTATGGCCTCTAAACCTTCAAGCTGCATACTGGACCATATTCCAACTAAACTACTGAAAGAGCTGCTTCCTGTGATTGGCCAAATAACTTCACAGATCTTAGGAGGCTATGTTGAACATAATAAATGGCTCTCTATCCATCGGATGTGTACTAAACTCACTAAAAGTGGCAGTAATAAAGCCTCTCTTGAAAAATCGAAACCTTGACCCAAAAAATAAAAAAAAACAATCAGCCTATATCGAATCTTCCATTCCTTTGAATTTTTTTTGAAAAAGCTGTTGCGCAGCAACTCACTGCCTTCCTGAAGGCAATCAATGTATATGAAATGCGTCAGTCTGGTTTAGACCCCATCATAGCACTGAGACTGCACTTGTGAAGGTGGTAAATTACCTTTTAATGGTGTCAGACCGAGGCTCTGCATCTGTCCCGGTGCTCCTAGACCTTAGTGCTGCTTTTGATACCATCGATCACCACATTCTTTTGGAGAGATTGGAAACCCAAATTGGTCTACACGGACAAGTTCTGGCCTGGTTTAGATCTTATCTGTCAGAAAGATATCAATTTGTGTCTGTGAATGGTTCCTCAAGGTTCTGTTTTAGGACTACTATTGGTTTCACTATATATTTTACCTCTTGGGGATGTCATTCGAAAACAAAATGTTAACTTTCACTGCTATGCAGATGACACACAGCTGTACATTTCAATGAAACATGGTGAAGCACCAAAATTGCCCTCACTAGAAGCCTGTGTTTCAAACATAAGGAAGTGGATGGCTGCAAAAATTCTACTTTTAAACTCGGACAAAACAGAGATGCTTGTTCCAGGTCCCAAGAAACAAAGAGATCTTCTGTTGAATCTGACAATGAATCTTGATGGTTGTACAGTCAACTCAAATAAAACTGTGAAGGACCTCTGTGTTACTCTGGACCCTGATCTCTCTTTTGACAAGACTGTTTCAAGGACAGCTTTTTTCCATCTACGTAACATTGCAAAAATCTGAAACTTTATTCCATGCTTTTGTTACTACTAGGTTAGACTACTGCAATGCTCTACTTTACGGCTACCTGGATAAAGCACTAAATAAACTTTAGTTATTGCTAAATATGGCTGCTACAACCAAAAAAAAGGATCATATTACTCCAGTGCTAGCCTCCATACACTGGCTTCCTGTTAAGGCAAGGGCTGATTTCAAGGTTTTACTGCTAATCTACAAAGCATTACATTGGCTTTCTCCTACCTATCTTTTCCGATTTGGTCCTGCCGTACATACCTACACGTATGATACAGTCACAAGACTAGAATTTCGAAGCAAACAGCTGGAGGCAGGGCTTTCTCCTATAGAGCTCACTTTTTATGGAATGGTCTGCCTACCCATGTGAGAGACGCAGACTCAGTCTACACCTTTAAGTCTTTACTGAAGACTCATCTCTTCAGTGGGTCATATGATTGAGTGTAGTCTGGCCCAGGAGTGTGAAGGTGAACGGAAAGGCCCTGGAGCAAGGAACCGCCCTTGCTGTCTCTGCCTGGCCAGTTCCCCTCTCTCCACTGGGATTCTCTGCCTCTAACCCTATTAAAGGGGCTGAGTCACTGGCTTACTGGTGCTCTTCCATGCCGTCCCTAGAAGGGGTGCGTCACTTGAGTGGGTTGAGTCACTGACGTGATCTTCCTGTCTGGGTTGGCACCCCCCTTGGGTTGTGACATGGTGGAGATCTTAGAGGGCTGTACTCTGCCTTGTCTCAGGATGGTAAGTTGGTGGTTGAAGATATCCCTTTAGGGGTGTGGGGGCTGTGCTTTGGCAAAGTGGGTAGGGTTATATCCTGCCTGTTTGGCCCTGTCCGGGGGTATCATCGGATGGGGCCACAGTGTCTCCTGACCCCTCCTGTCTCAGCCTCCAGTATTTATGCTGCAGTAGTTTGTGTCGGGGGACTAGTGTCAGTTTGTTATATCTGGAGTACTTCTCCTGTCTTATCCGGTGTCCTGTGTGAATTTAGGTATGCTCTCTCTTTCTCTCTCGGAGGACCTGAGCCCTAGGACCATGCCTCAGGACTACCTGGCATGATGACCCTTGCTGTCCCCAGTCCACCTGGCCGTGCTGCTGTTCACCGGACGTGCTACCTGTCCCAGACCTGCTGTTTTCAACTCTCTAGAGACAGCAGGAGCGGTAGAGATACTCTTAATGATCGGCTATGAAAAGCCAACTGACATTTACTCCTGAGGTGCTGACTTGCTGCACCCTCAACAACTACTGTGATTATCATTATTTGTCCACGCTGGTCATTTATGAACATTTGAACATCTTGGCCATGTTCTGTTATAATGTCCACCCGGCACAGCCAGAAGAGGACTGGCCACCCCGCATAGCCTGGTTCCTCTCTAGGTTTCTTCCTAGGTTTTGGCCTTTCTTGTGAGTTTTTCCTGCTTCTACACCTGCATTACTTGATGTTTGGGGTTTTAGTCTGGGTTTCTGTACAGCACTTTGAGATATCAGCTGATGTAAGAAGGGCTACATAAGTACATTTGATTTGATTTGATCAGTGCTCAGACTGACCGCAGTAAGCTGAGAGAGGCTGGAATGAGGGCTTGTAGGCCTGTTGTATAAGGCAGGTCCTCACCAGACATCACCGGCAACAACGCCCCCTATGGGTACAAACCCACTGGATCAGACAGGACTGGCAAAAAGTGCTCTTCACTGACGAGTTGCGGTTTTGTCTCACCAGGGGTGATGGTCGGATTAGTGTTTATCATTGAAGGAATGAGCGTTACACCGAGGCCTGTACTCTGGAGCAGGATCGATTTGGATTACAGGGAAGACATCCCCCTCCCTCATGTGGTACCCTTCCGACAGGCTCATCCTGACATGACCCTCCAGCATGACAATGCCACCAGTCATACTCCTCTCTGTGCGGGATTTCCTGCAAGTAGCCCTATTCCCCCCCCATTTTTTCAGGGACACGTTATTCCATTTCTGTTAGTCACATGTCTTTGGACCTTGTTCAGTTTATGTCTCAGTTGTTGAATCTTGTTAGGTTTATGCAAATATTTACACATGTTAAGTTTGCCGAAAATAAATATAGTTGACAGTGAGAGGACGTTTCTTTTTTTGTTTCTATTATTAATTCCATTTCTGCACTTAGATGTGTGTGTATTGGGTACATGTTGGAGCTAGAACGTCTGCTAAACACGTGTATGTGACCAATAAAATTTGACTTGATTTGAATTTAAAAAAAATCACAGACAGTTTCACCGCTAAAGAACCCCTACACCATCACACCTCCTCCTCCATAATTCACGGTGGGAACCACAAATATGGAGATCATCCGGTCTCCTATTCTGTTTCTCAAAGAGAAACACCGGTTGGAACCAATGTTCTCAAATTTAGTCTCATCAGACCAAAGGACAAATTTCCACCAGTTTAATGTCCATTGCTCGGGTTTCTTGGCCAAAGCAAGTTTCTTCTTATTATTGGTGTCCTTTAGTAGTGGTTTCTTTGCACCAATTTGACCATGAAGGCCTGATTCACTCAGTCTAGTCTGAACAGTTGATGTTGAGATGTGTCTGTTTTTTATTTAGGCTGCAATTTCTGAGGCTGGTAACTAATGAACTTATCATTTGCAGCAGAGGTAACTCTGTGTCTTCCTTTCCTGCGGCGGTCGGAGCAAGTTTCATCATGTCGCTTGATGTTTTTTGCGACTGCACTTGAAGAAACTTTAAAAGTTCTTAAAATTGTCTGGATTGACTGACCTTAATGTCTTAAAGTAATGTCATTTGAGCTGTTCTTTTACCAAATAGCCCCAATGGCGCTGTCCATGCTGTCACAGACGCTATAATGGCACAGATATAAAGATGAGTCCTCTATCTCTATGATCTGCTATTACTGACTCAGATGTTCCTTCCTGGTTCGATTTGTATGTTTGCACCGCCTACCTGCCTGCCTTCCTTTGCCTTTATCCTCTTCACACAGTGGATATTGAGGGCAGACAAAATGCTGTTACGTCTCCGTCTCTACGTCTAAAATGTACTGGGAGCACAAAGATGCATGATGTGTACACTGACTCAATAAGATATCAGAAAAGAGAGTGGAAAGAGAGAGGGGGAGATGGAGGACAAACAGAGTGGATGGAGAAGGGCTAGTGCTATCTGGTTACATAACCGAGTGGCCCAGCTAGGTAGGGTGGGGGGAAGTGAGTTCATTCATCTGCAATAACCACCTGCAGATGTGGTACAGTACATCTAATCCATGAGTAAACTCCTATTGATTGCTAGTTGGTGGGTCAGAGAGGGGACTAGACGCTTGTCTGCCCAGCTACAGAGAAGAACACACATACAGTGCCTTGCGAAAGTATTCGGCCCCCTTGAACTTTGCGACCTTTTGCCACATTTCAGGCTTCAAACATAAAGATATAAAACTGTATTTTTTTTGTGAAGAATCAACAACAAGTGGGACACAATCATGAAGTGGAACGACATTTATTGGATATTTCAAACTTTTTTAACAAATCAAAAACTGAAAAATTGGGCGTGCAAAATTATTCAGCCCCTTTACTTTCTGTGCAGC
Source organism: Oncorhynchus mykiss (assembly GCF_057628025.1). Classification (NCBI taxonomy): domain Eukaryota; kingdom Metazoa; phylum Chordata; class Actinopteri; order Salmoniformes; family Salmonidae; genus Oncorhynchus; species Oncorhynchus mykiss. The sequence continues at coordinate 30,924,937 of NC_143026.1, read as the reverse complement.
AAACTCTCTCCAGAAGTTCAGTGAGGATCTCTGAATGATCCAATGTTGACCTAAATGACTAATGATGATAAATACAATCCACCTGTGTGTAATCAAGTCTCCGTATAAATGCACCTGCACTGTGATAGTCTCAGAGGTCCATCAAAAGCGCAGAGAGCATCATGAAGAACAAGGAACACACCAGGCAGGTCCGAGATACTGTTGTGAAGAAGTTTAAAGCCGGATTTGGATACAAAAAGATTTCCCAAGCTTTAAACATCCCAAGGAGCACTGTGCAAGCGATAATATTGAAATGGAAGGAGTATCAGACCACTGCAAATCTACCAAGACCTGGCCGTCCCTCTAAACTTTCAGCTCATACAAGGAGAAGACTGATCAGAGATGCAGCCAAGAGGCCCATGATCACTCTGGATGAACTGCAGAGATCTACAGCTGAGGTGGGAGACTCTGTCCATAGGACAACAATCAGTCGTATATTGCACAAATCTGGCCTTTATGGAAGAGTGGCAAGAAGAAAGCCATTTCTTAAAGATATCCATAAAAAGTGTCGTTTAAAGTTTGCCACAAGCCACCTGGGAGACACACCAAACATGTGGAAGAAGGTGCTCTGGTCAGATGAAACCAAAATTGAACTTTTTGGCAACAATGCAAAACGTTATGTCTGGCGTAAAAGCAACACACCTCATCACCCTGAACACACCATCCCCACTGTCAAACACGGTGGTGGCAGCATCATGGTTTGGGCCTGCTTTTCTTCAGCAGGGACAGGGAAGATGGTTAAAATTGATGGGAAGATGGATGGAGCCAAATACAGGACCATTCTGGAAGAAAACCTGATGGAGTCTGCAAAAGACCTGAGACTGGGACGGAGATTTGTCTTCCAACAAGACAATGATCCAAAACATAAAGCAAAATCTACAATGGAATGGTTCAAAAATAAACATATCCAGGTGTTAGAATGGCCAAGTCAAAGTCCAGACCTGAATCCAATCGAGAATCTGTGGAAAGAACTGAAAACTGCTGTTCACAAATGCTCTCCATCCAACCTCACTGAGCTCGAGCTGTTTTGCAAGGAGGAATGGGAAAAAATGTCAGTCTCTCGATGTGCAAAACTGATAGAGACATACCCCAAGCGACTTACAGCTGTAATCGCAGCAAAAGGTGGCGCTACAAAGTATTAACTTAAGGGGGCTGAATAATTTTGCACGCCCAATTTTTCAGTTTTTGATTTGTTAAAAAAGTTTGAAATATCCAATAAATGTCGTTCCACTTCATGATTGTGTCCCACTTGTTGTTGATTCTTCACAAAAAAATATAGTTTTATATCTTTATGTTTGAAGCCTGAAGGGTGGCAAAAGGTCGCAAAGTTCAAGGGGGCCGAATACTTTCGCAAGGCACTGTATATTTACAGTTGAAGTCAGATGTTTACATACACCTTAGCCAAATACATTTTAACTCAGTTTTTCACAATTCCTGACATTTAATCCTCGTAAACATGCTTTGTTTTTATATATTTTTATTTTTCCGGTATTTTACCAGGTAAGTTGACTAAGAACACATTCTCATTTACAGCAACGACCTGGGAAATAGTTACAGGGGAGAGGAGGGGGATGAATGAGCCCAGGTTTTAGGTCAGTTAGGATCCCCACTTCATTTTAAGAATGTGAATTGTCAGAATAATAGCAGAGAGAATTATTTATTTCAGCTTTAATTTCTTTCATCACATTCCCAGTGGGTCAGAAGTTTACATACACTCAATTAGTATTTGGTAGCATTGCCTTTACATTGTTTAACCTGGGTCAAACGTTTCAGGTAGCCTTCCACAAGCTTCCCAGAATAAGTTGGGTGAATTTAGGCCCATTCCTCATGTCGGAGCTGGTGTAACTGAGTCAGGTTTGTAGGCCTCCTTGCTCACACACCCTTTTTAAGTTCTGCCCACACATTTTCTATGGGATTGAGGTCAGGGCTTTGTGATGGCCACTCCAATACCTTGACTATGTTGTCCTTAAGCCATTTTGCCACAACTTTGGAAGTGCTTGGGGTCATTGTCCATTTGGAAGATACATTTCCAACCAAGCTTTAACTTCCTGACTGATGTCTTGAGACATTGCTTCAATATATCCACATATTTTTCCTGCCTCATGTTGCCATATATTTTGTGAAGTGCATCAGTCTATCTTGCAGCAAAGCACCCCCACAACATGATGCTGTCACCCTGTGCTTTACGGTTGGGATGGTGTTCTTTGGCTTGCAAGCCTCCCCCTTTTCCTCCAAACATAACGATGGTCCTTATGGCCAAGCAGTTCTATTTTTGTTTCATCAAACCAGAGGACATTTCTCCAAAAAGTACGATCTTTGTCTCCATGTGCAGTTGCAAACGTAGTCTGGCTTTTTGATGGTGGTTTTGGAGCAGTGGCTTCTTGCTTGCTGTTCATATAGGACTAATTTTACTGTGGATATACATACTTTTGTACCTGTTTCCTCCAGCATCTTCACAAGGTCCTTTGCTGTTGTTCTGGGATTGATTTGCACTTTTCACACCAAAGTATGTTAATCTCTAGGAGACAGAACACATCTCCTTCCTGAGCAGTATGATGGCTGCGTGGTCCCATGGTGTTTATACTTGCGTACTATTATTTGTACAGATGAACGTGGTGTCTTCCGGCATTTGGAAATTGTTCCCAAGGATGAACCAGACTTGTGGAGGTCAGCAAATTTTTGGCTGATTTCTTTTGATTTTCCCATGATGTCAAGCAAAAAGGCACTGGGTTTGAAGGTAGGCCTTGAAATACATCCACAGGTACACCTCCAATTGACTCAAATGATGTCAATTAGCCTATCAGAAGCTTCTAAAGCCATGACATCATTTTCTGGGATGTTCCAAGCTGTTTGAAGGCACAGTCAACGTAGTGTATGTAATCTTTTAACCCACTGGAATTGTGATGCAGTGAATTATAAGTTAAATAATATGTCTGTTAATTAACAATTGTGGGAAAAATTAGTTGTGTCAATCACAAAGTAGATGTCCTAACCGACTTGCCAAAACTATAGTCTGTTGACAAGGAATTTGTGGAGTGGTTGAAAATCGAGTAAAATCGAGTTTTAATGAAAATCTAGTCTGTCTATTGACAGGCCATAGTAGCAATAGGTGTTTCTTTATTTTCCATTGGTAAACCTGAATTTCAAAGAGCATGACGCAACCCCGGAATAGACTGGGAGGAACATGGATGTTGAAATTGATTCACCCATATACAATGTAGGCTCAGGGGAGTAGGGACAGTGAAGAGGGCTGAAGTGCTGAGGAGCCCCATTGAAATGCTCGTTAGTGGCCGGTGAAGGTTTGTACTTCCCCATTCAAAGTCAATTAAGGACTTATTATCTGGACTTGTAAGACAATACGTTTTGGATGTCCAGATCTATTTTTACGGTAACTCTAAGAGGTAGCTTCTGGATTTAACGCCTGAAAATACACTGAGTAGAGGTACTGTATGGAACATTATGTAATTGTCCTATCCCACATCCTCAGTGATGCAACATTCAGACCCTCCACTTAAAGACCTTAACCTTATTCACATAAACAGCTGTCCTGTATATGTATGGTCGTTGTCTTATGTACAGCAATGATTTCATCCATTTTATGATGATGTGACTCACAACCCTAATCCAGACTACAGGAAATAACATCCCCAAATTGTTACACAGGAATAACATTTAACATTCAATTTATCAGCCACCATTTTGAACAGACAGAGATTACAATTATCTCTGACGGGAATAAAAGTCCCCGCCGAGGGCAGAGACATAGACTGCAGAGGTTTGACATTTGTGGAGGTGGAACTGACTGAACATGTCTGACTCACCACCAGTGAGACAACTGAAGTAGAAACTTGGGTGATGAGAGGTAAATCATTACCTGGGTGTGGATATCAAAGGGCACCGTTGTAGGGCATACATCAAGAGGTGCTTCAGACAGAGGGACATGGAGGCTTTTTTCTGTAGGTCCTATTTTTGTCTGTATGTTTCCGTGTTTGTCTCACACACACAGGTAGATGATACAGAAGTACATGGTGTGATGGGGTACGGTTGCACAGCATTACCGAGGCTCAAGGGACCGACGTCACGTGAACCAGTCACAAAACAGTAGCTGATGTTCTGTATTCCTATAGCTTCTTCCCCTGAGAAATGTAGCAAGGCATAATTGGATTTAAAAGATGAGTACAAAAAATATGTATAAATATAAGCCATTGTATATGGCTTGTAGTACTTCATGAAGTCTGTCCTCTCTCCCTGAGTTCTCGATCTTCCAGCTGTGCAATCTACTCTGCTCCTTAAATAGACTGCCTGTGTTTAGCTGCACTTGATGCCTCTTCTTAGTTAAATCTGAATTTTCCTAATTTCATGTCACCAGATCTGAGACGTGTTTTTATTTCATTTAAATCAAATGAATATTTTGCCATTGTTTATCACTGACATAATTCATGTTTAATTTACTACAATTTCAGATTTTAGATAAGTTGTCCCTTGTTGAACTGTGTTCTTTGTGTGTTGTACGCTATACGTGCCCTGACAAAATTACCATAATGAAGTGTGTGTAAACACATGACAGCTGGGATGTGTTGCAAGAAACATCTGTTGAGAGATAAAAGCAGGCTGTCATGGCTAGTTATGGGCTCTACTGTGTGAAGTGTCATATTGCTCTTGGAATTACTGACATTAACAAGAGTGATTGCTGAATTCATGATGCCATAAAAATATTGAAGCCGTAAACAGGATACAGAATTGCAATTCAAATTTGAATTAAATGAATTACAATTGAATTCGGTGAAATTTAAATGCCTGTTATTTTCTGTATTCGGTGTACTCTATACAAATACATTGCTTTGAAAAAGTATTTGACCCCTTTCTGATTTTCTCTATTTTGGGATTTTCAACCAAAATCTAATATTAGATAAAGGGAAGCTGAGTTTACAAATCACAAAACAAATGGATACTCATTTGATGTATTTAATTAACAAAATCATGTAACACCCAATTTTCCTGTGTGAAAAAGTAATTACCTTTAGCTGCAACAACTGCAACCAAATGCTTCCTTTAGTTGTTGATCAGTCTCTCACATCGCTGTGGAGGAATTGTGGTCCACTCTTGCATGCAGAACTGCTTTAACTCAGTGACATTTGTGGGTTTTCACGCATGAACTGCTCGTTTCAAGTCCTGCCACAACATCTCAATTGGGATTAGGTCTGGACTTTGACTAGGCCATTCCAGAATGTCTAATTTGTTGTTTTTAACCATTGTCATGTAGACTTCATTGTGTGTTTTGGATCATTGTCTTGCTGCATGACCCAGCTGTGCTTCAGCTTCAGCTCACAGACACATGGCCTGACATTCTCCTGTAGAATTCTCTGATACAGAGCAGAATTCATGGTTACTTTTATTAAGACAAGTGGTCTTGAGGCAGCAAAGCATTCCCAAACCATCGAACTACCCCCACCATGCTTGGCCATTTGTATGAGGTTTAACTGTGGAATGTAGTGTTTGGTTTTCGCCAGACATAATGGGACCCATCTCATCCAAAAAAGTTGACTCAAGTTTGCCAAAAAGCATCTGGAAGCACCTGGATGATCATTAAGACTTAGAAGAATGATCTATGGACAGATGAGTCAAAAGTATAACTTTTTGGCCGATATTAAATTAATCACTTCAATTTTCTGCAATATTGGGGAAATACCACATTTCCTAGAAGGCATTAGTTTAACTCTCAAGTTGACCCTGAAACCTTCAAGGTGGAAATATATTTGGCTATTCTAATCACCAAAGGTTGAAAGAGTATATGGACATTGTTACCAGAGAAAAGTGATGTATTCTTTGGTGAGGCCTGTCACATTCAATGAAACTCATGTTCTATTACTGAGTAGAATTTATTTCAATTGCACTGAATTAAATTCTACTTCCCGTCACTCAAAATTAAATAAAAATTCTACATCCTGTGGGGTGGGGCCAATTCAATTTGAATTTCAATTTAATTGAGCCCAACCCTGGTGTGTGTGTATTTGTGCGTGCATGGTTGCATGACTGTGAATGTATTTGTTGCGTATTAGTGGACATTCAAATGCCTTTATTTGTATGGCATGTTCAATGGAAACAAAGTTTAAAAACGGACTTGTTTCGGCTGCATGGCCTTCGTCAGCGAGTACAACAATATGATAATACAATGTCCTCTTTTAAACAGCTTTTCCCAATCAACCGTGATTTGAAGAGGGAGTGGTTACAGAATTCATTGGACAACACCTTATAAGCAATACTATACACATTCAAAAGGGAAATACTGAAATTATGTTAGCAAAAATGCAACTCAAGGCTAGAATGATCAGAACCCATAGAAAGGTAGTTCTAACCTTGAATATGACTGGGCAAAGTGCTAAGAATAGGAGAGAGATTTATTTTATAGTACACTAGAACATGTGAAAACACGGACCACAACAGTCTAGACATAGCTGAAGGCAATAGAGCAAAAAGTTCACAAGATGACAGTAAATGGACCTCTCACGAACCTAAAGGAAAGGTAAGAAGTTCATATCTTCACTTAAACCAGGGTACTTAGTGGCCTGTAGTTTGTAAATCCATATCTTCACTTAAAGCAGGCTACTTAGCGGCCTGTAGTTTGTAAATCCATATCTTCATTTAAACCAAGGTACTTAGTGGCCTGCAGTTTGTAAATACTAAAACTTTCCCAGTGGTTTAGCTGTTTAACAAAGGTCACTGTAATGTATTGGATTATAAGACTGTACACACAGACACGGACACACATTAACGCACACACACTACTTTTTTATGCCCTTGAAAAGAGCCTTCTCCCCAAACGCACTTATTCCGAATGTATCAAATTGCCAATTTTGTCCATGTTTTGGATTCCAGCTTTCCTAATGGCTAACAATCCACAGTGACATATGCTCAAAGGCTGTTCTGTGTTTTTTCTTGCTGCACCACAATTCCCCTCAGTCTTAGAAAAGCCACTCATAGCAATCCCCACTCACTCTACACGATGTATCCTGTTAGGAGTGTGTATTGGAGGCAAAGTCAGGTGCAGGAGAGCAGAGTGTAGTGAACAGGAGCACTTTTTATTCTGGTCAAAATGACAACACAAAATACAACAAATGTACTCAAAACACGGAACATAGACAAAAAGTAATAAGCGTAACAATATCCACGATATCAAAATACAGGTAACACAAACAATCTAACACAAAGACTTCCCTAAGACTTCCCTAGGAAGGAGACGGACTGTTGAAAGAACAGGCATTTCTCAGCCTTGATGTACAGGTCATGCTCCAACAGTCGTCCAAGTACCTTGCGCACCAAGGACACATGCTTGGCACGTGTAGCGTAGTAAATCAGAATGTCATCGAATGTCATCGAATGTCATCGATGTACTCATAATGCCCTGAGGTGGTACTAAACGCCGTCTTCCACTCGTCTCCCTCTCGGATATGCACCAGATTGTACGCACTCCTGAGATCCAGTTTAGTGAAGTAGCGTGCCCCGTGCATTGACTCAATCGCAGTGGCAATAAAAGGTAGTGGGTAACTTTCCCTCACCGTGATTTGATTGAGACCTCTATCATTTATTTGTATTTTTATTTTTTTTATTTTACCTTTATTTAACCAGGTAGGCAAGTTGAGAACAAGTTCTCATTTACAATTGCGACCTGGCCAAGATAAAGCAAATAATAATAATAATAATAATAATAATAATAATAATCAATGCACGGGCACAGACCTCCATCCTTCTTCTTCACAAAAAATAAACTCGAGGAGGCGGGTGAAGTGGAGGACTGAATATACTCCTGACGCAGGGATTCAGAGACATATGTCTCCATAGCCACCGTCTCTACTTGCGACAGGGGATACACGTGACTCCTGGGAAGTGCAGTGTCTATCAGGAGATTTATCGCACAATCCCGGTGACGGGTGGTAATTGAGTAGCCTTCTTCTTACAGAAGGCGAGAGCCAAATCAAAATATTCTGGTGGAATGCGCACGGTGGAGACCTGGTCTGTACTTTCCACTGTGGTAGCAACAACGGAAAACCCTACACACCTCCCCGAGCACATTTGCGACTACCTGTGAGAGCCCTCTGTTGCCAGGAAATGGTGGGGTTATGATGAGCCAACCAGGGAAGGCCTAGTACCAAGGGAAACGCAGGAGAGTCAGAGACTGATTCTCTCATCGTGACCCCCCTGCGTCTCCACGGCCAGGGAGATGGTGACCTCCCTGATTAGCCCCGACTCTAATGGTCGACTATCTAGAGCGTGAACCAGAAAAGGTCTATCCACAGGAATAATGGGGATCCCTAAACTAAGTGCTAACGCTCTGTCAATTAAATTCCCAGCTGCTCCTAAATCGACGAGCACCTTATGCTGGGAATGCGGAGGAACTCAGGGAAACAAACAGGTACAAACAGGTGGACAACAGAGGACTCTGGATGAGAGTGGTGCACACTCACCTGGGGCGACATCAGAGTGCCTTGCCTGCTGCCTCGACTCCCAGAGGGACCAACCCGGAACCGACTGGGAGTGTGCCCTCTGCGGCCACAGATGGTGCACGTGAAGGCCCCTCCTCCAGCCTCCCTATGCTCAGTCCCTCCCAACTCCATGGGCACCGGAGCGGGAGTGCGGGAGATGGAACCGACAGAGCCCCTTCAGGACATCCATGGATGACCAGCAGGTTATCCAACCGGATGGACATATCCACCAGTTGGTCAATGGTGATGGTGGCATCCCTGCAGGTCAACTCCCGCCGGACGTCCTCACATAAGCTGCATCGATAGTGGTCGATAAGGGTCCTGTCTTTTCATCCTGCTCCGGCGGCCAAGATCCGGAACTCCAGCGCGAAATCCTGTGCGCTCCTCATCCCCTGCCTCAAATGGAAGAGTCTTTCACCCGCCGCTCTTCCTTCGAGCGGAAACGGGTAAAAAGGGTAAAAAACTGGTAAAAAAGACGTCCAGGAAACGGGTAAACTCCTCGAAGTGGTCCAACGCCGCGTCTTCCTCTCCCCATATGGCGTTTGCACACTCCAGAGCTCTCCCCAAGAGGCATGAGACGAGGGTGGATACTCTCTCCCTAAGGGAGCTGGGTGAACAATGGCCAGGTATAGGTCCAGTTGTAAAAGGAACCCCTGGCACTGTATGGCCGTCCCATCATACTCCCTGGGAAGGGAGAGACGTATTCCACTGGAGCTGGATCTGGACGGGACGGTTAGAGATAACCCCGGTTAAGCTGGTCAGGGTGCTGGAGAGACTTCCTGTCTTTCCCAGCGGTCCATGGTCTGGACAACGCTATCCATCGTGGCACCGATATGATGTAGCATAGCCGCGTGTTCCTGGACACGTTCCTGGACTCCTCTGACCGGGGTACCTGCTCCTGTTGACTCCATGGTTTGGTGTAGGATTCTGTTAGGAGTGTGTATTGGAGGCAAAGTCAAGTGCAGGAGAGCAGAGTGTAGTGAACAGGCATACTTTTTATTCCGGTCAAAATGACAGCACAAAATACAAAAAATGTGCTCAAAACACGGAACATAGACAAAAAGTAATGCGCGTAACAATATCCACAATATCAAAATACACGTAACACAAACAATCCTACACAAAGACATGATGGGGAACAGAGTAATAAATGCATATGAATTGATTGGGGAATGAAAACCAGGTGTGCAGGTAACAAGACAAAACAAATGGATACATGAAAAATGGAGCGGCGATGGCTAGAAAGCCGGTGACGTTGACCACCGAACGCCGCCCGAACAAGGAGAGGACTTTGGCGGAAGTCGTGACAATCCACAACACACAGAGCGCCAAAGGTAGGATTTACAGAGGACCTAGGAAAACAAATGAGAGAGGGAAAAAAACTCAGAGAACCAATGAGTGAGAAGGACAGATGGAGTATGTCACTCTTTCTTCCTCTGCCTATTTTGAAACAGCATAACGTTCCTCTCTCGCAGTTCCCATGCTTCATTCACTAACTCAGGCACATCAGAGACCTCATGGAAGAATCTGTGAAGTATCAGTATGTCACATCAAAGTATTGTAATACACAGCCCTTCTCTCCATTGGCACAACCAATGGCCTTAATTTCACTCTTCAAAACAATTTCAGCAAACTATTTATACAACGGAGTATAGTTGCCATGGTTCTGGGTTCAATTACTAGTGCCTTCATTTCCCCCATTCTCTTATACCCTTTGGCTGACACCACTGATGATGAGGTCTTGGGTTTGGATGGTGTAGCTAATACCAAAGAAAAATGTCAAAGGAAGATACAATTCTCCAAGGACGCCCACCTGATTTCTTACAAAGCCAACGCATTTAATCGGAAATTATCTCCCCATGTCAACATAAATTATCTGGAAAGAGCATTACAGTACTTTTATACAGTTCCTGGGTTTGGACCAATGCAACTCTGAGTTAAGTTGTTTCCTACAGAGCCCTTAAACTAGAATAGTTTCACATGATTTGCAGTCAAACAGCACCAATAAGTCACTGTAATATAATAAGCAAGGCATCCCAGTAGTCAAAACTATTTACTGTATATGGCAACATGCTTTGCTTCTGTTTGTGTACGCTATCCGATGCAAAAGAAAAACACATGATTAGGAGTTAGAAAAAGTTTGTTTCCCTGAAGTGGAAGTAAGCATTGGCTCCTGCTGCCGTCATTACGTGGTGTTTGGTCCTGTAGCTACGATACCATTTCTGGGCTGCTCCTGGGTTGTACGTGTTTCTGCATCCCCTCTTCAGACTGTTTTGTTGATACTATACAGCAAATTCCCTGAAAGTGTTACATTTAACACTGTTGCCGTGTCTGTATGTGTCCACACTTTTCAGTGTTAAATTTACACACTGCTTAAAGTGCCTTGCCTTTCGAGTGAATTGTAGAGTTACCACCCATGACTGTTTTTGTTAGTGACAGAGACATGGGACTCTGTACAATCCATATTGTATAGAGTTCAACGTTACAGCGTGATTGAAATTCACGGTAAGTGCTGCATATGTCGGCTCAATTGAAATTACCTTTAACTTTCTATCACACAATCTTTAGCGCTTCAGCGATACATTTGAAATAGAGCACATGGTTGATGCATTTATTTTTTATTAGTCCTGTATTTGTTTTTATTGTGAAACCCCATTAGCTGCTGCCAAGGAAAAATTAAGTCAGTTATACAATTTTAAGTCAGTTACACAATACATTCATTATAGAATTCACAACACAGTAAGTGTGTGCCATCAGGATATATGATAATGATGGGTGTGGTTTTGGTTTAACTCTGGTTATTAACACCAACACTATGGTTCTTTTACACCAATTATCGTTCATTTAACTCCTGAATCAACACTAGAAATGACGCTGTGAGAATGGCTGTTTGGGTAACGATCAGATTGTAGTTATGACTCTCTGACATCACGGCTGATTCATGCCCATTCATTTCCGCTCCCAACTAATTTCACAATTAGGACAAATAATGGTTTTACAGTAGAGTTAATGAATGTCCATGCAAAGGGGCTATGGCTCAGCGGAAGGACCTTATATGGTGGAAAATTACTAAACGGCTGACATAAAAAAAAAGCTGCTCACAATGTTAGGCTGCTACTCTGTGGTGTAACGATATTGGGGCAGATAGGTGATAACAAATCATGTGTATTGTTCTCATGTTGTTCTTTGCAGTCTACATCCGGTAGCGATGAGGTAATAATAACTCTGTTGGAAGCTGCATCCTTTCACAGAGATAAGCTCATGCATAGGCGATGTATCAAACTGTTTTTCTGCTCAATATCTCTTATCTCAACTTTTTTTTACTGTTACTGATACAGTTTTGTACCATTCATTCTAGGACTTGTTGCTTTCTATTCCCACCAATGACTCATTCATTGGACATTAATCAAGAGAGATCTCACTGTATCCATTAAAACCCAGTTTATTGCAACACGATGTACACATGCACACAAATGCACACTGAAGTTTAGAATATAATAGAATATGGACTATACCATAGATTTTGGACTATATTTCCAACAACAGCTTCTCTCGTGTTGTATGTCTGTTTTTTGGGTTGTTGGGTCCTGGCTTATGTCAGCTCTGTTCATATTGCATCAGCTAGGTACAACTGGTGCACCATTGAACTAAATGCATACAATGTACCCTGCCTCTGAGTTTGATCATCCTCATTTGGCCACACTGCTGACGCAAGTGACTCTTGTGCTTGATACAACTTCCAGCAAATGCACTCAGTTGTGACGGCAGAGTGAGAGAGAAAGAGGGGGAGATATATTCGAGAAGGGGAAGGCTAAGGGACAGAAAAGGAGAGACAGGAACCTGGTGTGTCCACATGGTGTTGATTATGTTGTGTCTGGAAAGAGAGAGAATGGGGGGATAGAGACCATGTGTAAAAAAAGACCATGTGTAGATAGAAACCATGTGCTGATAGAGACCATGTGTAGATAGAGGCCATGTGTAGATAGAGGCCATGTGTAGATAGAGTCCATGTGTAGATAGAGACCATGTGTAGATAGAGACCATGTGCTGATAGAGACCATGTGTAGATAGAGGCCATTTGCTGATAGAGGCCATGTGTAGATCGAGTCAATGTGTAGATAGAGGCCATGTGTAGATATAGACCATGTGTAGATAGAGGCCATGTGCAGATAGAGACCATGTGCTGATAGAGACCATGTGTAGACAGAGACCATGTGTAGATAGAGGCCATGTGTAGATAGAGACCGTGTGTAGATAGAGACCATATTCCGATTAGAGACCATGTTCAGATAGAGGCCATGTGTAGATAGAGGGCATGTGCAGATAGAGGCCATGTATAGATAGAGACCATGGGCTGATAGAGACCATATGTAGATAGAGACCATGTGTAAAAGAAGACCATGTGTAGATAGAAACCATGTGCTGATAGAGACCATGTGTAGATAGAGGCCATGTGTAGATAGAGGCCATGTGTAGATAGAGTCCATGTGTAGATAGAGACCATGTGTAGATAGAGACCATGTGCTGATAGAGACCATGTGTAGATAGAGGCCATTTGCTGATAGAGGCCATGTGTAGATCGAGTCAATGTGTAGATAGAGGCCATGTGTAGATATAGACCATGTGTAGATAGAGGCCATGTGCAGATAGAGACCATGTGCTGATAGAGACCATGTGTAGACAGAGACCATGTGTAGATAGAGGCCATGTGTAGATAGAGACCGTGTGTAGATAGAGACCATATTCCGATTAGAGACCATGTTCAGATAGAGGCCATGTGTAGATAGAGGGCATGTGCAGATAGAGGCCATGTATAGATAGAGACCATGGGCTGATAGAGACCATATGTAGATAGAGAACATGTGTAGACAGAGGCCATAAGTAGATAGAGACCATGTATAGATAGAGACCATGTGCTGATAGAGACCATGTGTAGATAGAAACCATGTATAGATAGAGTCCGTGTATAGATAGAGACCATATGTAGATAGAGACCATGTGCTGATAGAGACCATGTTTAGATAGAGACCATGGGCTGATAGAGACCATATGTAGATAGAGAACATGTGTAGACAGAGGCCATAAGTAGATAGAGACCATGTATAGATAGAGACCATGTGCTGATAGAGACCATGTGTAGATAGAAACCATGTATAGATAGAGACCGTGTATAGATAGAGACCATATGTAGATAGAGACCATGTATAGATAGAGACCATGTGTAGATAGAGAACATGTGTAGATAGAGGCCATGTGTAGATAGAGACCATGTATAGATAGAGACTATGTGTAGATAGAAGTCATGTGTAGATAGAGGCCATGTGTAGATAGAGACCATGTATAGATAGAGACTATGTGTAGATAGAGACCGTGTGTAGATAGAGACTATGTGTAGATAGAGACCGTGTGTAGATAGAGACTATGTGTAGATAGAGACCATGTATAGATAGAGACCATGTGCTGATAGAGACCATGTGTAGATAGAAACCATGTATAGATAGAGACCGTGTATAGATAGAGACCATATGTAGATAGAGACCATATTCCGATTAGAGACCATGTTCAGATAGAGGCCATGTGTAGATAGAGGGCATGTGCAGATAGAGGCCATGTATAGATAGAGACCATGGGCTGATAGAGACCATATGTAGATAGAGAACATGTGTAGACAGAGGCCATAAGTAGATAGAGACCATGTATAGATAGAGACCATGTGCTGATAGAGACCATGTGTAGATAGAAACCATGTATAGATAGAGTCCGTGTATAGATAGAGACCATATGTAGATAGAGACCATGTGCTGATAGAGACCATGTTTAGATAGAGACCATGGGCTGATAGAGACCATATGTAGATAGAGAACATGTGTAGACAGAGGCCATAAGTAGATAGAGACCATGTATAGATAGAGACCATGTGCTGATAGAGACCATGTGTAGATAGAAACCATGTATAGATAGAGACCGTGTATAGATAGAGACCATATGTAGATAGAGACCATGTATAGATAGAGACCATGTGTAGATAGAGAACATGTGTAGATAGAGGCCATGTGTAGATAGAGACCATGTATAGATAGAGACTATGTGTAGATAGAAGTCATGTGTAGATAGAGGCCATGTGTAGATAGAGACCATGTATAGATAGAGACTATGTGTAGATAGAGACCGTGTGTAGATAGAGACTATGTGTAGATAGAGACCGTGTGTAGATAGAGACTATGTGTAGATAGAGACCATGTATAGATAGAGACCATGTGCTGATAGAGACCATGTGTAGATAGAAACCATGTATAGATAGAGACCGTGTATAGATAGAGACCATATGTAGATAGAGACCATGTATAGATAGAGACCATGTGTAGATAGAGAACATGTGTAGATAGAGGCCATGTGTAGATAGAGACCATGTATAGATAGAGACTATGTGTAGATAGAGACCGTGTGTAGATAGAGACTATGTGTAGATAGAGGCCATGTTTAGATAGAGACCATGGGCTGATAGAGACCATGTATAGATAGAGACTATGTGTAGATAGAGACCGTGTGTAGATAGAGGCCATGTGTAGATAGAGGCCATGTGTAGATAGAGACCATGTATAGATAGAGACTATGTGTAGATAGAGACCATGTGTAGATAGAGTGAGGAATAGGAGCCCAGTTCCGACCTGAGTTATGTGCCCGTAAATGGAATGGAATACGTTTTTATGCACTTTTCGCTCAGTGCGTATTCTGACCTTGAACTTAAGCATGAGAATAGCATGCTATTCACCCGCAATTCGCTTGGGGTGGAGATTTAATAAATTAAGGTGTGGCAGAGGTGTGTCTACAGATACCTGTATTCTGACCTTGACTTAATTCCCAAATAATTCCACCACCAATATGCATGCCGAAACCATGAAATAGATCTAGTAAACCTTCCGATTCCAAGTGGAAAAAGCATCTACTTTTTTTTCCAGATCGAAATAACACAATTATCCATGCACTGCAATTTACAAATTGATAAGAACTTTTGATAAGAGCTAGGTAAATTAATGATCTGTTTGGATAAGGGACTTGTAAATATAAATGACACTTCTTTTACATCTATTTGACCTTATAATTGCTGGAGACAAATGTGAAACCAGTCATATGGCAGCAAACTGAAGCACATCAACATATGACATTTCCCACTGTAAAAATTATGAAATGCTGTGCCATTATTCAGAATTTAAATTGTATGTATTTTTAACTTGCGGAGATGGGCACTCTCAAATGTCTTAATTATAAGTTACTCTGACTCTCTCTGTCTCCTATTTCTATCATGTTAAATATTAGCCACTATCAGTATCGGCCGTCAATAGGCCAACAACAGATGAGGGTATAGCCTACTATTGTGGACTATTCTCCCTATTATAATTCTATGTACACTAATCTTCCAACATTAACATGGGTTGAAGAACTGAAAGTGGCAATTTTCAGAATGAATCAAACCACAGTTTTCTTCTTTTTGTGCGTAAATGCTCTCCAAACCTGCTTTTTTATGATTCATAAATACTTTCCTAAACCTAAATCATCTACAATATCAGAGTATTTTTAAATCTACCAATTCGTGCTGAAATGGAGATGAATATGTATATATTTAGATGGCTTTCTTTCATTGATCCCTAATATTCTGAACCCGTTCTGTCAAATTATTGTAGTGAGTCTGTGGGAGGGCGTTCAGTGGTTCAATGAAATGTATTCAGAGCATGCAAGATAGCCACACCTGCAGAGCACGTTAAGCGACTGAAAAAGGCTGAATACCAAATACTGAAAAGGGCATAGGAAAGGCATGCATAGAAAAAGTAAAAATTCCTACTCCAGAATCAGCCACCATGTGCAGAGAGGATAAAAGAGGAGAGTAGCTGTTTGTCCACAACAGGAAGTTTGGATGACTCACTCTGACCACCAGTTAGAGCCCACTGAAGATCTTTACTGTCTGGCCAGGTGGTGTCAGATGAAGGCCCTAAAAATTGTCAAAGACTCCAGCCACCCTAGTCATAGACTGTTCTCTCTACTACCGCACGGCAAACGGTACCGGAGTGCCAAGTCTAGGTCCAAGTGGCTTCTTAACAGCTTCTACCCCCAAGCCATAAGACTCCTGAACAGCTAATGAAATGGCTACCCAGACTATTTGCAATTACCCTACCTGCATGTACATAATTACCGCAACTACTTCGACACCGGTGCCCCAGCACATTGACACATTGACTCTGTGTCGGTACCCCCTGTATATAGCCCCACTTTTGTTATTTACTGCTTCTCTTTAATTATTTGCTTTTCCTTTTTCTTAATTAAAAAAATATTATTATTTTATTTTTTCTTAAAACTGCATTGTTGGTTAAGGGCTTGTAAGTAAGCATTTCACTGTAAGGTTACATTCGGCGAATGTGACAAATAAAATTGTATTTTATTTGATCTCTTGGACAAATGGTGGAAATGAAAAACAAAAAATATTCACAGTATAGGCCCTTAAGGGAAGTGAGTGGTCATGGGTGTGAAGACAAGATTGCTATCTCTTTTGCCGAACATATCAAGACTGTTTCAAGGACAGCTTTTTTCCATCTACGTAACATTGAAAAAATCAAAAAACTTTCTGTCCAAGAATGATGCAGAAAAATGTATCCATGCTTTTGTTACTTCTAGGTTAGACTACTGTAATGCTCTACTTTCCGGCTACCCGGATAAAGCACTAAATAAACTTCAGTTAGTGCTAAATACGGCTGCTAGAATCCTGACTAGAAAATGTATCATATTACTCCAGTGCGAGCCTACCTACACTGGCTTCCTGTTAAGGCAAGGGCTGATTTCAAGGTTTTACTGCTAACCTACAAAGCATTACATGGGCTTGCTCCTACCTATCTTTCCGATTTGGTCCTGCCGTACATACCTACACGTACTGTCACAATACGCAAGCCTCCTAATTGTCCCTAGAATTTCTAAGCAAACAGCTGGAGGCAGGGCTTTCTCCTATAGAGCTCCATGTTTATGGAATGGTCTGCCTACCTATGTGAGAGACGCAGACTCGGTCTCAACCTTTAAGTCTTTACTGAAGACTCATCTCTTCAGTGGGTCATATGATTGAGTGTAGTCTGGCCCAGGAGTGTTCTGGAGCAACGAACCGCCCTTGCTGTCTCTGCCTGGCTGGTTCCCCTCTCTCCACCCGGTTCCCCTCTCTCCACCCGGATTCTTTGCCTCTAACCCTATTAAAGGGGCTGAGTCACTGGCTTACTGGTGCTCTTCCATGCCGTCCCTGGAAGGGGTGCGTCACTTGAGTGGGTTGAGTCACTGACATGATCTTCCTGTCTGGGTTGGCACCCCCCCTTGGGTTGTGCCATGGCGGAGATCTTAGAGGGCTATACTCTGCCTTGTCTCAGGATGGTAAATTGGTGGTTGAAGATATCCCTCTAGTGGTGTGGGGTCTGTGCTTTGGCAAAGTGGGTGGGGTTATATCCTGCCTGTTTGGCCCTGTCCGGGGGTATCATCGGATGGGGCCACAGTGTCTCCTGACCCCTCCTGTCTCAGCCTCCAGTATTTATGCTGCAGTAGTTTGTGTCGGGGGACTAGTGTCAGTTTGTTATATCTGGAGTACTTCTCCTGTCTTATGTGTGAATTTAGGTATGCTCTCTCTAATTCTCTCTTTCTCTCTTTCTTTCTCTCTCTCGGAGGACCTGAGCCCTAGGACCATGCCTCAGGACTACCTGGCATGATGACTCCTTGCTGTCCCCAGTCCACCTGGCCGTGCTGCTGCACCAGTTTCAACTGTTCTGCCTGCGGCTATGGAACCCTGACCTGTTCACCGGACGTGCTACCTGTCCCAGACCTGCTGTTTTCAACTCTCTAGACACAGCAGGAGCGGTAGAGATACTCCTAACCTGTTGCGTGTAGGGGTCAGTATTTTGATATTTGGATGAAAAACTTACCAAAATGAAACTTCCAATATCTCAGGCCCAGAATCTAGAATATGCATATAATTAGGATAGAACGGATACATTAGGAAAGAAAACACTCTATAGTTTCCCAAACTGTCAAAATATTGTCTGTAAGTATAACAGAAAACCTGAGGAAAGTCCAACCCGGAAGTGCTGTTTTTCCTGAAAGCTCTCTTTTCCACTGCCTGCCTTAGCTCCATTTAAAGTGATATCAACCAGACATAGTTCCAGGCTTTTATTTTGAAAAATGAGCGAGAAAGATCACATCGCGTCATTGCATGGCTGCGTGCCAGCAGCGTTTTGCATGCACAACAGTTTGGAGCAGACATTTTCACTCTCTCTCGTATTGAAGAATCTACAGTCCCGGTTGAAATATTATCGATTATATATTGTAAAAACAACCTGACGATTGATTATAAAAAACGTTTGATATGTGTCTACAAACTTTGCGGATACTATTTGGAATTTTCTTCTGCCCGGTCTTGATCGCTCGATCCTGTGGATTTCTGAACATAACGCGCCAACCAAATGGAGGTATATTGGATATAAAAATAATCTTTATGGAACAAAAGGAACATTTATTGTGTAACTGGGAGACTCGAGAGTGCAAACATCCGAAGATCATCAAAGGTAAGTGATTCCTTTTATTGCTTTTCTGACTTTCCTGACCAATCTACTTGGCTGCTAGCTGTTTGTAATATTTTGTCTGCTGAGAGAGATGTCCTTACATAAAAACTTGGTATGCTTTCGCCAAAAAGCTTTTTTGAAATCGGACACGCCAGGTGGATTAACAACAGGCTAAGCTGTGTTTTGTTCTATTGCACTTGTGATTTCATGAAAATTAAATATTTTTAGTAATTTAATTTGAATTTGGCGTTCTGCAATTCAGCGGATGTTGACGAAAATGATCCCGGTAACGGGATGGGATGCATCAAGAAGTTAATGATCGGCTATGAAAAGCCAACTGACATTTACTCCTGAACATTTACAACTGAACATTTGAACATCTTGGCCATGTTCTGTTATAATCTCCACCCGGCACAGCCAGAAGAGGACTGGCCAACCCTCATAGCCTGGTTCCTCTCTAGGTTTCTTCCTAGGTTTTGGCCTTTCTAGGGAGTTTTTCCAGGCCACCGTGCTTCTACACCTGCATTGCTTGCTGTTTGGGGTTTTAGGCTGGGTTTCTGTATAGCACTTTGAGATATCAGCTGATGTAAGAAGGGCTATATAAATAAGCTCTTCCAGTCAGTGGGGTTGTAGTTCAATTTAAATTGTATCGCCAGTGGACTGTGGCTAGGTAAAACTTTCATCAGCTTCTATCCCCAAGCCATAAGACTACTGAACAATTAATTAAATGTCTACCCGGGCTATTTGCATTTTACACTTGCTGTTTATTATCTATGTATAGTCACTTTACCCCTACCTACTGTCCATGTACATATTACCTCAATTACCTCGTAACCCTGCACGTTGACTCGGTACTGGTACCCATTTGTATGTAGCCTAGTATTGCCTGTTATTTCCTTGTGTTACTTTTTTAGTTATTTAGTAAATATTTTCTTAACTCTTATTTTCTTAAAACTGCATTGTTGGCTAAGGGCTTGTAAGTAAGCATTTCACAGTGTTGTATTCGGCACACGTGACAAATACAATTTGATTTGATTTGATCATCACCCAAAGTGTCTTGATGATAGCCCCCTTTGTGATTGTCCCTAGTTGCTACCCACATATTGCTCGGGATTACTCAGCCTGAAGGCCTGATTCCAGTATGCCCTGGTATACCCAGCTAAGTACTGAGTGAACAAAACATCAGGAACACCTGCTCTTTTACATGACATAGACTGACCAGGTGAATCCAGGTGAAAGCTACGATCCCTTTTTGATATAACTTGTTAAATCCACGTCAATCAGTGTAGATGAAGGGGACAATTGAGACAGATTGTATATGTGTGCCATTCAGAGGATGAATGGGTAAGACAAAAGATTGATGAAAAAGTTTGGGCACCCTTCTGAGGCTGCATAATAAATGACTGTCGTCACAGAAAATGATCACAGTGGCATGCCATTCATGTTCTAATAAAAGCTGAGTACTGGGGTATTGTCCAGACAAAGATTTTTAGTGTAGCAATATTAAGTTGAATGAAATTAAATCAGTTGTGAAAAATAGGCTATGCAAAAATGTGGGCACCCTTGTCATTCTGTTGATTTGAATACCTGTAATTACTTAGCACTGATTAATTGGAACACACAATTGGTTTGGTGAGCTCATTAACCTCTAGTGATACCCCATCCTGTGAACGGGACCGTTGTCATCATCTGACACCAATTAGCATAACGCAACGGACATAAATCTTCCTAGAAAATCTTCCTATTCATGAAAATCACAAGTTAAATATATTGGAACACAGCTTAGCCTTTTGTTAATCATCCTGTCATCTCAGATTTTCAAAATATGCTTTACAGCCAAAGCTAGACAAGCATTTGTGTAAGTTTATCGATAGCCTAGCATAGCATTATGCCTTGCTAGCAGCAGGCAACCTTGTCACAAAAATCAGAAAAGCAATCAAATTAAATCGTTTACCTTTGATGAACTTTGGATGTTTTCACTCACGAGACTCCCAGGTAGATAGCCAAAGTTCATTTTTTCCCAAAATATTATTTTTGTAGGCGAAATAGCTCCGTTTGTTCTTCACGTTTGGCTGAGAAATCGACCGGAAATTGCGGTCACGAAAACGCCGAAAAATATTCCAAATTAGCTCCATAATATCGACAGAAACATGGCAAACGTTGTTTATAATCAATCCTCAAGGGGTTTTTCAAATATCTATTCGATAATATATCAACCGGGACAATTGGTTTCTCAGTAGAAGCGATTGGAATAATAGCTACCTCTGTATTTTACTCGAGAATTTCTCTGGGAGCATCAGGTGACCACTTGCGCAATGAAGCCGCCTACGGGTATTCTTCAACATAAATGCCTAGAACTACGTCACAATGCTGTAGACACCTTGGGGAATACGTAGAAAGCGTAATCTGGTTGATAGGGCATTCACAGCTCAATAGGGACGCATCGGAACGCAGGGCTTTCAAAAGATGAGTCACTTCCGGATTGGATTTTTCTCAGGCTTTCGCCTGTAACATCAGTTCTGTTATACTCACAGACAATATTTTTACAGTTTTGGAAACTTTAGAGTGTTTTCTATCCTAAGCTGTCAATTATATGCATATTCTAGCATCTTGTCCTGACAAAATATCCCGTTTAATTTGGGAACGTTATTTTTCCAAAAATGAAAATGCTGCCCCCTAGTACCAACAGGTTTTAAGCCTTGAACTTCATAGACAAGTGCATCCAATCATGAGAAAAGGTATTTAAGGTGGCCAATTGCAAGTTGTTGTTCTCTTTGACTCTCCTCTGAAGAGTGGCAACATGGGGGCCTCAAAACAACTCTCAAATGACCTGAAAACAAAGATTGTTCAACATTATGGTTTAGAGGAAGGCTACAAAAAGATATTGAAGAGATTTAAGCTGTCAGTGTCCACTGTGAGGATCATAGTGGGGAAATGGAAGACCACAGGCACAGTTCTTGTTAAGGCCAGAAGTGGCAGGCCAAGTAAAATATCAGAGAGGCGAAAGATGGTGAGAACGGTCGAAAACAGCCCACAGACCACCTCCAAAGACCTACAACATAATCTTGCTGCAGATGGTGTCACTGTGCATTGTTTAACAATTCAGCGCACTTTGCACAAGGAGAAGCTGTATGGGAGAGTGATGCGGAAGAAGCCTTTTCTGCACACACGCTACAAACAGAGTCGCTGGAGGTATGCAAACGCACATTTGGACAAGCCAGCTTCATTTTGGAATAAGGTGCTGTGGACTGATGAAACAAAGATTGAGTTATTTGGTCATGACAAGGGACGTTATGCACGGCGGGAAAAAAAATACCTGCTACCCACAGTAAAATTTGTTGGGGGTTCCATCATGCTGTTGGGTTGTGTGGCCAGTGCCGGTACTGGGAATCTTGTTAAAGTTGAGGGTCGCATGGATTCCACTCAATATCAGCAGATTCTTGGGAATAATGTTGAAGAATCAGTCACAAAGTTGAAGTTACGCCGGGGCTGGATATTTCAACAAGACAACGACCCAAAACACTGCTCAAAATCTACCCGGGCATTTATGCAGAGGAACAAGCACAATGTTCTGGAATGGCCATCCCAGTCCCCAGACCTGAATATCATTGAGAATCTGTGGGATGATTAGAAGCGGGCTGTCCATGCTCGGCAACCATCAAACCTAACTGAACTGGAGATGTTTTGTAAAGGAGGAATGGTCCAAAATACCTTCATCCAGAATCCAGGCACTCATTAGAGGCTATGGGAAGCATCTAGATGCTGTTATTTTAGCCAAAGGAGGCTATTTTGATGTGATTTTTCTATTGGGGTGCCCAAATTTATGCACCTGACTAATTTTGTTTTGATGCATATTGCACATTTTCTGTTAACCCAATAAACCTCATTTCACTACTGAAATATTACTGTGTCCATCAGTTATTTGATAGATCAAAATGAAATTGCTGATCCAAACACCCAATTATTTATACATGGAAATCATGGAAATTGTCAGGGGTGCCCAAACGTTTTCATACGACTGTAAGTGCCTTTGAACTGGGTATGGTAGTAGGTGCCAGGCTCATGAGTTTCCCGTGTGTATGTTCCACCACCCAAATGACATCCAGCCAATTTGACACAACTTTGGGAAGCATTGGAGTCAACATGGGACAGCATCCTTGTGGAACGCTTTCGACACCTTGTAGTCCATGCCCCAACGAATTGAGTACTGTTCTGAGGGCAAAAGAGGGGGCAACTCAATATTAGGAAGGTGTTCCGATTGTGTTGTACAGCTTTTATCATACCCACTGGGCAAAAACTGGGTAAATCAACGTTGTTTCCATGCCATTTCAACCAAAATGATTCAATGTGATGACTTTGAATCAACGTGGAAAACTGATTGGATTTACAAAAAGTCATCAACGAAAGGGAATTTCTTAATTAACTTAAATCCAATAAAATGCACATTTTTTGTTGTTGATTTCACGTTGAACTCGCGTTCGTTGACAACTCAACCAAATGTAAATCAAAACTAAACGTTGAACTGAAGTCTGTGCCCAGGGGGTATCATGTAGAAAGGATGCCGCTGTGCTTTTATTCTTTGTATTGGAATACATAGTGGGGTGTCTGGTATCTGTTGATTTGTAGACGGTATGATATTTGAGGAAGTAAACAATCCTCCCTCTAGGAATAGGAGCTCCGGAGAGACAGATGGACAGACACAACCAAAACAGAGGATTTCATGAGGACATGACCCCAACACACACACACACACACACACATATATACAAGTACAAGTACATCAAACATACAAAATACGGTGTCCACACACAAACACACAACACATGCTCTTCCTCCTCTCATCTCTGATTTATTTCCTTTATTGCCTCCCACGCTAACCTTGTATCCTCTTCATGCACTGGAACATTGGTGACGCAACAACAGGATATTCGCTAGCGTCATTCAGCACGCTTATGAAGTTAACTTTATTGGCGTATGCTCCATGACAAATGTCCACACTGGAGTTTCTTCCTCTCAAGAGACAGTGGTCACAATGACTACTGGCCAAGCATAAATGTTGATGTCCGCTGAGCTGAATTAAGGTTGGCAGCCTGAATAGATCTATGACTTTACAGTACATTTTTAAAAAGGCACACGTAGCCTACATATCAATGCATACACACAAACTATCTAGGTCAAATAGGGGAGAGGTGTTGTGCCGTGAGGTGTTGCTTTATCTGTTTTTTGAAAACAGATTTGCTATTTATTTGAGAAATATGAGATGGAAGGAAGTTCCACGCAATAATGTCTCTATATAATACCGTACGTTTTCTTGAATTTGTTCTGAATTTGGGGACTATGAAAAGACCCCTGGTGGCATGTCTGGTTGGATAAGTGTGTGTGTCAGAGCTGTGTGTGGTCCTAAGGAACTGTATTTTCACACTCTTGACATCCTTCCACAAACCTCACTGGCATAACCTGAGAAGCTATTCTGAGATAGAGGTCCATTGTGTTCCTGGATGTTCTGAATGCACATCACAGCAGACCCACTCACATGGAACCAAACACAACCCATCATCGCTAGTAGTCTGGGTGTGAGAGACCCGATCAAAACAATTCAGAGGTGTTTACAGTGTGCCGGTCTTGCTGCAGCCAATGGGTCCCAGGGTTGCGCAGAGGGGTGCCTTATATGCCCCTAGACCTCTCAACGCTGCCCCATAACCCAACCCACTTCTCCATCTACTTCCCATTCTTCCCATTCAGAGCCACATGCCCATCTGGAACCAGGATTGGTGACAACATTCACATCCATATAAATACACACACACCAATTCGCACAGGTGTGCAAAACACATCCATGCAATGTCACAAACAAACAAATAACATCGACTGTCACAGAACACCAACTGTGTATGTGCGTGGCTCAGAACATCGACTGTGTATGTGCGTGTCTCAGAACATCGACTGTGTATGTGTGTGTCTCAGAACATTGACTGTGTATATGCGTGTCTCAGAACATCGACTGTGTATGTGCGTGTCTCAGAACATCGACTGTGTATGTGTGTGTCTCAGAACATCGACTGTGTATGTGCGTGTCTCAGAACATCGACTGTATATGTGTGTGTCTCAGAACATCGACTGTGTATGTGCGTGTCTCAGAACATCGACTGTGTATGTGCGTGTCTCAGAGCATCGACTGTGTATGTGCGTGTCTCAGAACATCGACTGTGTATGTGCGTGTCTCAGAACATCGACTGTCTATGAGCGTGTCTAAAAATATTGATTGTGTATGTGCGTGTCTAAGAACATAGATTGTGTAAGAGCGTGTCCTGTTCTTCACGTTATGCTAGCTGTCTGAATAGGGTTGGTCAGAGCTGCCCTGACACACACACAAACACACACACCCCGGGAGAAAGAGACTTGATTAACAATGTGCTTAAGTGAGAAAACAGAGCTGTCTTGACTCAATGTTGTCCTCTTTGTTCGATTAAGCTGCAGCTCATTCTGCACGGGCACTGAGAGGACACCTGCTGCTGGATCCTTCCTGTGCTATGTGGAAGGGAATTGGGCTTCTCTGGCTGAGACTCAAGGGGGGGCAGCTGTTTTAGAGAGGCTGCTTCCCGACATTAACACACACACACACGCACACATATACACACATGCACGTACACACACTACTGCCCACACACACACACACAAACACACACTGTGCCACCACTCACCCCCAGTCGCCCTGTTGCCATGCTGCTGTGAGGCCACTTCTCTCCAACAATTCCTCCCCCTCCCGGGCCAACCAGGATTCAGGGGGCCGCATGGTTAGGGTAATTGCAGCTGGGAGATGTGGCAGTTCCTAAGCAACTCACCAAGAGCCAGTGGGATTGCCGGTTTGAGTATTACGGATGAATCAAGTCTAAAGCCCCCTATTGATGACACACACAGTATATGCATTCACACTGTGTGGGAGAGAAGATTTTGAGAGCAGTCAACAAGCACTCTGTTGAGTTGTGGACCAAAATGCATCTAGTCTGACTCCTTCTTAATGTCAAAGCAGAGCTTGTCAAAGGCTCTGTGAGGTTTAATTATTGACTATAGGAGCACATGAACAATAAACATTCCACTGCATGCACTCAGAACGATAATTGCTGTATTACAGTGTGTCAATGCCATGATTTATAGAACATGATACAATTACAGTGCCTTGCGAAAGTATTCGGCCCCCTTGAACTTTGCGACCTTTTGCCACATTTCAGGCTTCAAACATAAAGATATAAAACTGTATTTTTTTGTGAAGAATCAACAACAAGTGGGACACAATCATGAAGTGGAACGACATTTATTGAATATTTCAAACTTTTTTAACAAATCAAAAACTGAAAAATTGGGCGTGCAAAATTATTCAGCCCCCTTAAGTAATACTTTGTAGCGCCACCTTTTGCTGCGATTACAGCTGTAAGTCGCTTGGGGTATGTCTCTATCAGTTTTGCACATCGAGAGACTGAAATTTTTCCCATTCCTCCTTGCAAAACAGCTCGAGCTCAGTGAGGTTGGATGGAGAGCATTTGTGAACAGCAGTTTTCAGTTCTTTCCACAGATTCTCGATTGGATTCAGGTCTGGACTTTGACTTGGCCATTCTAACACCTGGATATGTTTATTTTTGAACCATTCCATTGTAGATTTTGCTTTATGTTTTGGATCATTGTCTTGTTGGAAGACAAATCTCCGTCCCAGTCTCAGGTCTTTTGCAGACTCCATCAGATTTTCTTCCAGAATGGTCCTGTATTTGGCTCCATCCATCTTCCCATCAATTTTAACCATCTTCCCTGTCCCTGCTGAAGAAAAGCAGGCCCAAACCATGATGCTGCCATCACCATGTTTGACAGTGGGGATGGTGTGTTGCTTTTACGCCAAACATAACGTTTTGCATTGTTGCCAAAAAGTTACATTTTGGTTTCATCTGACCAGAGCACCTTCTTCCACATGTTTGGTGTGTCTCCCAGGTGGCTTGTGGCAAACTTTAACCAACACTTTTTATGGATATCTTTAAGAAATGGCTTTCTTCTTGCCACTCTTCCATAAAGTCCAGATTTGTGCAATATACGACTGATTGTTGTCCTATGGACAGAGTCTCCCACCTCAGCTGTAAATCTCTGCAGTTCATCCAGAGTGATCATGGGCCTCTTGGCTGCATCTCTGATCAGTCTTCTCCTTGTATGAGCTGAAAGTTTAGAGGGACGGCCAGGTCTTGGTAGATTTGCAGTGGTCTGATACTCCTTCCATTTCAATATTATCGCTTGCACAGTGCTCCTTGGGATGTTTAAAGCTTGGGAAATCTTTTTGTATCCAAATCCGGCTTTAAACTTCTTCACAACAGTATCTCGGACCTGCCTGGTGTGTTCCTTGTTCTTCATGATGCTCTCTGCGCTTTTAACGGACCTCTGAGACTATCACAGTGCTGGTGCATTTATACGGAGACTTGATTACACACAGGTGGATTGTATTTATCATCATTAGTCATTTAGGTCAACATTGGATCATTCAGAGATCCTCACTGAACTTCTGGAGGGAGTTTGCTGCACTGAAAGTAAAGGGGCTGAATAATTTTGCACGCCCAATTTTTCAGTTTTTGATTTGTTAAAAAAGTTTGAAATATCCAATAAATGTCGTTCCACTTCATGATTGTGTCCCACTTGTTGTTGATTCTTCACAAAAAAATACAGTTTTATATCTTTATGTTTGAAGCCTGAAATGTGGCAAAAGGTCGCAAAGTTCAAGGGGGCCGAATACTTTCGCAAGGCACTGTACCTTATGGTGATGAGGAATCAGATAGAAGACTGTAAATTCTTACATTAGGGAATTATACTGTAGATGGAACATTTATCTGAAACAAGATGTTTAGGAACAGATCATGTCACCATGATCAGAACCATAGATGACCGGTCATATGGTAACAGAGTGACTGCATCAAGCAGAGCATTCCATTTGAAATGATCCTAGGGGGTTATGCATGTGAGACACACAGCACTTTGGCCGGGATTCAAAAGGCGTGTTTCAGACAAGCGGTCAAGAGCATTGTGGAGCATGCTGCAAATATCTGCTCAAGAGTTCATCAGCTTAAAAAGTCAAGTACAGTGCATTTGTCTACAATGCGTCTTTGATTGAATCCCGACCTAAGAAACTTAGTTGAGGTTCAGCTTCTATGTTCTGAGAGGATTTGTCAGTGTTAGTTTGTAAAGTAGGGATGTAACATGGATACCATGACAATAAACACTCAAGATATGAAACACATTTCACATTTGTCCAAGTCTGTTGTTCCAGATGGCCAACGAAACGACTTCTTCTTCACTGGGTAGGATATTTTCATTTTTCAAGCATATGAAAATGTCATGTAAAGTCAATTTACCAGGGGACGGTGGTAGACATGGTTGAATTGGGACAAAGGAGGCAATAGACAGGAAATGTGAAGTGCTCTGCTGTAACTGACTGACTAACTGACGTGGGGATATGGCAGAAACAGATATCTGGGAGGAAGGAAGAGGATTTAGGATAAGAGGCTGGCCCGTGACTAGGGCCTCCATGGTGGGAGGGAAAAAAGACTGGAGATAAAGAGGAGTAGAATAAAGACAAGGGGAGGAAACAAGAGCGATAGAGAAGTCGAGGGTGAGTGGTGTGTGTGTGCATGCATGTTTCCGTGCGTGTGTGTGCGTATCTGCACGAGTGTGTGTGTGTGTGTGTGAGCACATGTTCAAGTGCTTGTCTGTGTGAAAAACAGACGGCAGCTGGTGAAGGAGATTAAAGTTTCTATCTCTACTGTAACTGCCTCTTCAAACCCCCAACTGCTCAGATGCTAAAAACACCCTCCTCATCCCCCTTCCTTCCACAAGTCCTATGCCACCCCTACTTACCCCCACCCAACCCCCACCCTAAAACTCATCATAGACCACCGACCGTTCCTCTGTCTTCCCCCTCTCCTTCCGTCTGTGAGCTGACAACAGAGGTCCATTTGGAAAGTGGGCACGAGATCTTTTTTCCACTGGGTGGACAGAAAGAGACTACAGAAGCAGAATGTAGCTTTATTCAATACGTATCGCTGAAATTCAGCATTACAGAGTTATTGAAATATAAAGGCAATATTCCCGCATTATCGGAGACTTCATTTACTGTTAACAATGCAAATCTCTAGCAAGCTATCTGTAACGCTTCAGCAATAGAGATTGAATATAACCCTTATTCTTAATTTTCCTCATAGTGTACGGTCATTAAGTCAGTGTTGTTTGTTGTTTTTCTCTGCACTAATAAAGGCTTTATTCAATCCGGGTCGCGGAAATTCAGCATCACAGAGTTACAGAAATGTAAAGGCAATGTTCCCGCATTAGTGAAGATTGCATCCACGGTAAAACCTGCATATGTTTGTTCAATCGGAAATTACCTCTACATTTATATTGTGCAATCTGTAACGCTTCAGGGATACAGATTGAATAGAGACCTTAGTTAATATACTTTATTGTACATTTTCTTTGCAGATCAGAGATACAGGCCGGGATTCAATCCAATTGCACTTTGTCGACTAGGCACCTTTTAAAGGCAACATTCCCTTGTTCGCAGAGACTGCATTCAAGCTACATACAGAACCAGTAAAAACTTTCGACACACCTACTAATTCCAGGGTTCTTCTTTATTGTACGATTTTAGAATAAAAGTGAAGACATGAAAACGATTAAATAACACGTGTGTCACGCCCTGGCCTTAGTATTCTGTGTTTTCTTTATTATTTTGGTTAGGCCAGGGTGTGACATGGGTGATTTATGTGTTTTGTCTTATCTAGGGTTTTTGTAGTCTATGGAGTTGTGTTCAGTTGAGTGTTCTAGGTAAGTCTATGGTTGCCTGGAGTGGTTCTCAATCAGAGGCAGGTGTTTATCGTTGTCTCTGATTGGGAACCATATTTAGGCAGCCATATTCTTTAAGTATCTTGTTGGGTGATTGTTCCTGTCTCTGTGTTTTGCACCAGTTAGGACTGTTTCGGTTTTTCCACGTTTTCTTATTTTGTATAGTGTTCACATTTTCATCTTTCTTTAAAAATGTTTATAAATAACCACGCTGCATTTTGGTCCTCCTCTCCTTCCCAGGAAGAAAACCGTTACAATGTGGAACCATGTAGTAACCAAAAAGTGTTAAACAAATATATTTTAGATTTTAGATTCTTCAAAATAGCCACGCTTTGCCTTGATTACAGCTTTGCACAGATGTTGGCATTCTCTCAACCAGCTTCATGAGGTGGTCACTTGGAATGCATTTCAATTAACAGGTGTGCCTTGTTAAAAGATAATTTGTGGAATTGATTTCCTTAATGCGTGTGAGCCAATCAGTTGTGTTGTGACAAGTTAGGGGTGGTATACAGAAGATAGCCCTATTTGGTAAAAGACCAAGTCCTTATTATGGCAAGAACAGCTCAAATAATCAAAGACAAATGACAAGCCATCATTACTTTAAGACATGAAGGTAAGTCAATGCGGAAAATTTCAAGAACTTTGCAAGTTTCTTCAAGTGCAGTCAAAACAAACATCAAGCGCAATGATGAAACTGGCTCTCACCACATAGTTACCTCTGCTGCAGCAGATAGGTTCGTTAGAGTTACCATCCTTAGAAATTGCAGCCAAAATAAATGCTTCACAGAGGTCATGTAACAGACACATCTCAACATCAACTGCTCAGAGGAGACTGCGTGAATCACGCCTTCATGGTCGATAGCTCCTGCAAAGAAACCACTACTAAGGTGCACCAATAATAAGAAGAGACTTGCTTGGGCCAAGATACAAGAGCAATGGACATTAGACCAGTGGAAATCTGGACATTGGTCTGATGAGTCCACATTTGAGATTTTTGGTTTCAACCTCTGTGTCTTTGTGAGACGCAGAGTAAGTGAATGGATGATCTCACGTGTGGTTCCCAATGTCAAACATGGAGGAGGAGGTGTGATGCTGTAGGGGTGCTTTGCTGGTGACACTTAGTGGGACTATCATTTGTTTTTCAACAGGACAATGACCCAACACACCTCCAGGCTGTGTAAGGGCTATTTGACTAAGAAGGAGAGTGATGGAGTGCTGCATCAGATGTCCTGGCCTCCACAATGACCTGAACTCAACCCAATTGATATGGTTTGGGATGAGTTAGACCGCAGAGTGAAGGAAAAGCAGACAAGTACTCAGCATGTGTGGGAACTCCTTCAAGACTGTTGGAAAAGCAATCCAGGTGAAGCTGGTCGAGAGAATGCCAAGAGTGTGCAAAACTGTCATCAAGGCAAAGGGTGGCTACTATGAAGAATCTCAAACATAAACAAATGTATTTTAACACTTTTTTGGTTACTACATGATTCCATATGTGTTATTTCATAGTTTTGTTGTCTTCACTTTTATTCTAAAATGTAGAAAATAAATAAAAACCCTTGAATGAGTAGGTGTGTCCAAACTTTTGACTGGTACTGTATATCAGCTCAATCAGAAATTAAAAGTCAAGCCTGGTATTATCTATTGCTGATTGGATTAAATCCTGGCCTAAAACCTGCATCTCAGTGCTAGAGATGGGGGCCGTGATCGGGGGTTCCATAGCGCGGCACACAATTGGCCCAGCATTGTTCGGGTTAGGGGAGGCCGTCATTGTAAAATAAGAATGAATACATTGGCGCTCATACTGTAATAGATGTTGGATGTGCATATGTATTTCTTCTCCAGCTAATTTCTTGGATTAACAACATGTAACAAAGTGGACATACTGATATGACATACAATTCACAGCGAATTAAAATTCAGAGACATTATCATTTCACCAGTTGGTTATTTTATTTATTTTCAGCAACAACACCAAATGTATTTCTATTGTCTTTTTCGCTTGCTATCTTGGGAGATGCGTTTGAATTGTAAACAATGAAAATGATCAAATACATTTCAGAAAACTCCTGACAAGCAGTGTATGACCAGGAAAGGGCAGACTGTAGCCACCCGTCCTCATTTCTATAACAATACATGTCATCTTATAGCTTTGAGTCTCTCATATTTACATAGATACAGCCAGGTTCCAGCTCAACACAAGTGAAACCTCTTGTTTTTTTCTGTTTTTTACTTTATTTTCTTAAAGAATTATATGTACATCCTTAACCCCTAGCTGCCTGCTGCCAGGGTACACAGTTAGAATGACTTACTTAATTCATGTATCTATTCTTGATTAATTACTTAAACTGTAAATCAACTTTATAGCAGAATTTTGCAGCACAACTCTTACAAATAAAGTGTATAATACAGAGCTCAAGACATTGTCTTTCGGATAAAAATGGAAAAAAAGGAAAATAAACAAAAACATATTGCACTTAAAGCCAGGACAGCGGTGGACCTGGTTTGTGGTTAGGGGAAGGGAGAGCTTTCATCTGAGTGCAATGGGTGAAGCATCCAGCAAGATATCTAAATAAATAGGCAGACCTTTGTACAGGTGAAGCGTTTGTTTTATGAAAAGAGCAACCTCCCAACAGTATTGCTCAGTATACTTATGGAGTGCAGGTTTGAACTTAAAACGATTTAAAAAAAACAACATTTTATGTGTAAAAACAAAAATGAATAACAATAAAAATCAAGCTTGGAAGCTTAAGTGCCTTAATGTCCTGAGAATGCTGCCTCGTTGAGTCTAGGTGGCGCTACAATGAATTGCTTATCAGAACACAGTCAAGTGTTACTTCTCTTTTTTCGACGGTCTTTGGAAACAGGCAGCAAGTCTGAGTTAGAGTGGCACATCTCTGCTTTTGCAGTTTTGGTCCGTTCCGTTGTTGATATTTTTCCATCTTTCTCTCTCTCTTTTCCCTCTGTTTCTCAGTGTCTTTTGCTGTATGATTTGGATGAACGCGACAAGGTGAGACCCTGTGAGGGAATGCTGAACAGAACAGATGCTGACTGTGCTTGAGAGAGTTGTGTTTCACCGTGAACAGAAAAAAAGATGCAAAACCAGACAAAAAGCGGCTTTTCGTCCAGTCATCCAGACATTGATCCAGCTATCACGTTTCTCCTTTTTCTCGCAAGCCCGTTTAGAAATGGTCATTGTGAGACATTGAGAATCTAGGACAAAACAAACCTTTGCGTCGTACCAACAGCATTTGAACTGGCTCTAAAGGAGGAGGAGGATGGGGGGTGTAAAAAAAAAAGAAGGAAAATATCAACAAAAGCGCCAAAACAGTACCGGACTGTCTTCATGTCTGCGGAGGTTTCAGCACCCCATCCTTTCTACAGTACGTCCGGACAAACCAACGTATATCGTTATGAACCACAGACAGTGATCAATTATTAATGAGAGTGATCAGAGAAGCGTCCAGCAGTCACGACTTGACCAGCTGTCCTGACTGGGCTCTCCTCTCCATCCCTTCATCCATCCACCATCGGTCCGTCATCATGGTCATTGTGTAAACAACATCCCCCTCAATGCCACAGCCTAGCTTTCTGTCTCTCTCACACCCAAATTATAGTGGGACAGGAAGATGGCAGAAACAAAACAAAACAGCGAACGTATGAAAAAATCAACCCCCCCTGCTTTCAAGTCAATGTTTTCTCTCTTTCGTTGTTGTCTCTCACTTTCTCTCTCGATCTCTGTGTGTTTACGACGATGAGGAGGTGGACGTGGTGCTGGCCTTCTTCTGGTTGACTAAGTCCATGTAGAGTTCTGAGCGGAGGAAGCGGGGGTATGAGTCCTTCTCCATCAGGCCATATATCCTGCGCTGGGCCAGGTCGAAGCAGGAACGCGTCACATTCTGAAGGTTGTCCTTGGTGTGCTCTCGGGTGTACGAGTCCAAGTTCACCTGAGAAAGGGAAGGGAAGGAGGGAAGGGAAGAAGCAGCAGAACAGGTTAGTTTCAGTGCTACTGACAACTGGTTCCAGTTGTTGGGGCTGATTTGTGATTTGAAGTTTCCACCCAGCTCTCCAGGTTTGAAACAAAAAGGGAAAGGGGAAAAGTGAGGGAGTCTATTTGGTGTGTGTCAGGCGGCCAAAGAAAGCCAGTTTGTCTGGAATGATCTCACGTCCTCTCCAGCTCACTCGTTCCCTTGTGGGAGCACCTTCTGACAGGCATTACACATTCATCACCTAACATCTTTAGCAGGGGAACAATGCTGAGGGGGCCTGCCAAAATCACTGCTTTTTCTATTTACAGCAGGAACAAGTTCATTCATGGCCTAGTTTCTGTCAGGCAGGAGTTAGAAGCTGACATTCAAAAAAGGCTGAATCAAGACAAGTGAGGTTGGAATTAGAGAACACTATCTTAATTGAGGGGCCGCTGACTAAGTCTTTTCCAGTAAGTCAAAGTAAACAATTTGGAAAATGGAAATGGAGAGCTCATTTAGGTATAAACATTGGCTAATGGCTGGAGAGGGTAAATGACAGTTTAATGGTATTTTCCACCATCCCTTGTGGGTACGGGTCTGTGTTTGTAAGGGGATTGCTGCTCACCTCTTTACAAGACTGGATGGCGATGTATTCAGCAAATACTTTCTTGGCTTTGGACGCCATCTTGGATTGCGACTTAATCTTTTTGTAATCCTCGCATGCTAGCCAGAATTCCAGATTCTCTTCGCTGAACTCTGTGCGCAGGAAAGCTCTGAACGCTGCCAGGCCATCTGAAAGGAAGATGAAAGACAGAGGTGTGGGTTAGTGAACGTGACTGGAGAGCCATGGCAACACAGCGGCATCTCTCTCCATGTGGGAGACAACCTAAAATATCACAGTAGCCAAGTCCATTGAATCACGCTGTTAAAAAGGGGACTACTAAAGCCAGCATGCAGTCACCTCCGAGACACCTATCGAGTCACCTCCCATATGCAACAATTATCCAGCATCACCTCACTGACCCTACACTATACTCTGTTACTTTTTCCTGTCATCGACACCAGTAATTGGAATGCCTTTTTCAATGTCGTCTCTGAACAAAGAGAAGCCTTTCTTGTTCTAGGTGGGGTCAGTTTGCTTGTCAATACATTTCTGTTGATTTGGCTATTGAGATTGGTGTTTTTAATTACTTAAGGAAAAGCCATCAGCAGGGTAAGAATAGCAGGAAGCAGATTCCCACCCTGCCTGGTCGCCCACACCTTTCCGTTCACATGAACCCCCTGGGGAGATAACATTAAACTAAGAGCAAAGGGAGGAAAAGAAAGGGATTCAAGTGTTGTCTCACTAAAGTGTTGTTCCGCTAAGAGAGGGAGTTGAATGGGGATTTGAACAACCAACCCCACAGCACTCAGACCAAGGCTATGAATTATGGAAGAATATAAATACAGTAACACTACTCTGAAGCATTCTCTCTCCCTCTCTCTATCAGCCACCTAGCCTATAATCTGGTCGCTCTCCCCATACACTAATGCATGGTTCTATTCATCCACTGGGATTAGTGGGAGAGCTGCAGCAGAGTGCCTCAACAGACTGCCCATTCACTGCAGGCGTGCAACAACTCACACACACTGAATTCACATCTCAAAAGCAACAAGCACAAGCAAGACATGCATGCTTAATGCACGTCAATATGAGCATATTTACAACCCGTACCAGACACACCCCCCCCCCCAAAAAAAAAACACATGCACATTGTTCCTTATTCATAATCAATGCAATTGTTCCCCATGCTTCAGTTCAACTTAAACCAGATACGCATTGGACCATATGGCAATCAACCCGGATGGGCATTAGTCTTTGATTAAATGGATGGAGAGAATAAATAAGGAGAAGAATAAGAAGCAAACTTACATTTATGGGCCAGCAGCTTGTCCAGAGATTCCCCCCATTTGAGTGCCTCCTCCGGGGTGGGCCTGCAAATGAAAGCGGAGCGGTTCTTTAGCAAGCCCATCTCTGCCAGGTTTCTCATAGTGTGACCCATCCGAAGCTCTGTGCTCCACTGTATTGCACTGGACTGGTAAGGAGCGTCAGTGTGGTCCTTTGGCTAGTCCTCTGTTCAATTACTATTTATTTCTTCTTATTCTCTCTTTCTTTGTTTTTCTCTCTTTCACACTCTCTGGCACTCTGGGGCTGTGTGTGAGCGAGCGTGTGTGAGTGGATATGAGTGTGTGTGCCTAAAACTGTCTAACTTCCTCCACTAGACTACTCATCTTATACTCCCTCTCACTGCAGCTCGGGAGGCAGGGAGGGGAGGGACTAAGCCGGCCAATGGGGAGAGGGTTTGAACCTGAGGGTCCACCCCATAGCTTTTATGCCCGCCCCTTGCTTCCCTCATTCGCTCTGCTCTCTGATAGAGGATAAACTTATTTTCCTTCAATACATCTGCAGCCTTATTGACATGGCAACAGAGGAATATAGGACCCAACCATTTGAATCCATTCTAATAACACTACATGCAGAGACACTACTGGTTCTTTGTTACCATTTTCTACCTTATTTACATTTTTTTTACATCAGTTACTGTTGCAACTGGCTCCGTGAATAAATTCTCTCTCTGTGGACAAAACGTGTATGTCTCTCTCTACAACATTGCATAATACAGTATAATGTATGACTGACTACTTTCACATACGCAAAACAAATGGACCTCCTGCTCGCTCTGTTACGGTTGCTGGGCGATATTTATTACATGATGCACGCTTGAATTTAAATAGCAGTTGAGTAGATACAGCTTGTGTTCAAGCGAGCATACTCTAAAGACGCAATGGCAGACTATACATTAGACATACATTAGCCATTGTACGGGACCAGGATCCGTTTTGTCAATCAAACTAGCCAAATAGCTACAGTATAAATACAGTATAGAAATAGATATGTAACCACGGATATTGACTGGACCTATCGCTCTGTTACAAGAGTTCACCCATCACTGATCCATCAACATTTCACAATGTTGCAACTCAAAATCAACCACCAGAACACAAACATGAAATCTAATACAGATACACTCTCTGAAACATTCTCTATTTAAACAGGTAGAAATAGGAACATAAAATAACTATATGGCTGCCTTAACCAAAGCCATAACATCTACCTAACCTGTAACGGCAATCACATCTGTCTTAGCTTATGGATCAACCAGAGATGGTTAAACACAACGAGACGCAATTAATCAGTTATCACTCCTCCTTTCTTCCCTCCTTAATTTCTGTCTTTCTCTCAGTGGCTTTACAAGCGCTTCTTCACAGTGCCAAATAGTCTGTCTCTCTGAGCCAAGTCATCACCAGCTGGGGTGGGACCCAGAATGTGGGCATGTGACAAACACACACGACAAGCACACACGACAAACACACATAGCTACACACACAAAAAAAACTCACTTTACTGACTTCAAGGACTTGTCGAATTTTCCAGCTGGGTTGCTTCCGGGAGACTCATTCCTCCTCCTCAGGAAAGCAAGCCGGTTCTTCATGTCTTTGGCCCTGAGTATGGGAAGGATAGAGAGAAAGAAAGAAAGAGAGAATGAAAGAAAGAAAGAAAGAAAGAAAGAAAGAAAGAAAGAAAGAAAGAAAGAAAGAAAGAAAGAAAGAAAGAAAGAAAGAAAGAAAGAAAGAAAGAAAGAAAGAAAGAAAGAAAGAAAGAAAGAAAGAAAGAAATGGAGAGAGAAAAACAGACAAATGAAGAAAGGGATGTGGAGAGACCAAGTGGGAAGAAGGGGGTTGAGTCTTCCACAAATTAAAAACAAAACAATGAAATCCAAGTCATGGTAAACACAGCTCAAGTTTAAAGACAAACTCCAGTGGTTCAGATCAGTTCCATATGCTCAAAATCAGAAGAGGGAAAAAGTGCCAGGGCTGTATACATTTCAGACTTCAGCAGGATATTCAAGTGCAGTAGAGTAGAGTGGTGTCCAGTGGAAGTTACAGCACAGTGACAGCTAGTATCTCTCCCTCTCCGTTGTCAATGTCTTCTTTCAATATATCTCTCCTCTAGTTCTATCCCTGACAGGTCCTTGTGCAGGGAGTGAGTGAATCTGGCAGTGAAGGAGGA
Organism: Oncorhynchus mykiss; assembly: GCF_057628025.1. Classification (NCBI taxonomy): domain Eukaryota; kingdom Metazoa; phylum Chordata; class Actinopteri; order Salmoniformes; family Salmonidae; genus Oncorhynchus; species Oncorhynchus mykiss. Next base: position 30,886,899 of record NC_143026.1, on the reverse strand, counting down.
GAGACTCACTCCTCTGAGCGATCACACCATTCTCCAGGTGCCGAAAGGGACCCTGAGAGGGAGATAACCCAGGGCCGGGGCCCTCGGGACGGGACACGGTGCACAGCTGCACCCCCTCCACCTCCATCACCCAAACTATACCCCCCACCATCAACAACACCCTGCATCTCCCTTTCCCATCACCATCTCCCCAGAGACCCTAGTCTTCCATGCTTTCCAACAATCCCTGGCTGGCTCCTGGCTCCTCCTTCTGACCTCACATGCTTCCTCAAAGGGACACGACCCCACACGATTCCCATTTCCTGGTTGATTTCCACTGTGTATTACCTATTAGCTCACGCGCGAACACGCCGCTGTCCTAGTCACTGTCAGCTGGCCTAATGCCACCAAGAGCCCCAGTGAGACCACCAAACCCAAAAAAGCATTTCATTTTTGGAGCCTGAAAACGCACACACATTCAGTATAAATGCTAACACACACACATTTAAACACACACCTGCATACTGTACCCATGTACACCCTCACCCTCTCTCTGCCAGTATCCAAAGGCCCTCTCCGTGCACCTGATCATGTGGGTTTTCCAGCCATAAAAAATAAAAAAAATTAAAAAAACATGTCCTCAAGCTGAGGCTGGTTAGAGTGTTATTGTCTCCTCGTGGCGAAGCTTCTGGAAGTGGCTCTGAAGGCATTCTAGACGGAACTTCTTCTCCCCTCTCCTATCTCTTCAGCAGGATGGGAGAGAGAGAGAGAGAGAGAGAGAGAGAGAGAGAGAGAGAGAGAGAGAGAGCGAGAGAGAGAGAGAGAGAGAGAGAGAAAGGGGACCATGTGCAACCCCCTCCATCGCGTCCCCCTGACACCGGATGTCTCTGCATTCCTCACTGAGCGAGATCAGGAAATTGATTGTAAAAATAAAAAAAGGCAGACCTCAAGGAATGTGATCTTTTTCTAAAATCCTGTTGCTGATTAGTGTGTATTTTTGTTTTAGGGCTATCTGGGTGACAGGCTTAGCAGCCATTGTGATTCATCTAAAAACAGAAGGTGATCTTTAACAAGGCACCATAAAAGGTTATAGGTGTTGCAATGGGCATGATTTTAATATTCCAGAGTAGGGCTGTATGAAACCATGCTCTATCCAGATGAGGAGCTAGCTCTAGCGTGAAGAAAAATTGGGTTGTTTGATGTGGTGAAAAACATCCAACTCTACCTCTGGCACAGTTTTTCTCTCGACAACCTAGTCACCAGTCTGAGGTCAGCACACTACCTCAAATAAAAAGCTGTTTTAGAAAGGCATAAAATCATCATAGAGAAGTGGAATGTATTTGATTGCTCTGTTTTTAGTGTCCATCGCCATTTGGCTTATAACTATGTGAGGTTAAAGCCGAATAGGGGTACCATGCCAACATATGTGAGAAAAGGGACTCGTTTTTCAGGAGCGCTGGCAAATATTTGCAAGCCTAATGATACCATTTATTATGCATGTCTGGTTTCAATACAACTTGAGTGAACTACGCTGGACCAGGCTGGGTGGAAATCTATGACAGGGCTGTGAACACTGGTCAGTGAGAACTGGGAGAGGGATCTGAATTCACAACTCTACATTGCCACTTTCTGGCTGGATTAGTGTACTACAGAGATATGGCCCTCCATTGTCAACATGTTAATGTACTGTGGCAGAATAATTACTAATAACATTCAATTCTTTGGTATTAAAAGATGATGAAAATCCCCTTCTGATTTACAAATCTCACAATTCTTGGGAGGAATAAACTACACTATAGTGATGAAAACTACAGTAAAATGTCATTTAGCTTAACAGACCATCCTACAATCCATTCAAACCATCTCAATATTTCAGTAGTTGAATAGCCTACTTGTTTGTGTAAATGCCATTCTATAATCCTATGCCATGAGTCTATACGTGTTATTGAGAGCCAAGCACATGTGAGGCTGCTGAAACGTGACTTAGGCTGAGGCAGTGATAAGGAGGTTACACACATGGCAGCTCTCTGGCCACGGCCATCTATCACATTGCTTCTGTGATTATTAGCTCATACACTGGGCCTGAGGGGCTGAGGGCTACAGCAAAGGCCAGTATCAGAGTCCCCATTCGGCACAGGGAAGACACCACAGCCACACATCCACACAGCCACAAAGGGCAGGCAGGGGACACATTCTACACAGCTCAGTTAGCTTGTTCACCACACGGCTGGGTGTCGTCAGGCCCCCTGCCCCCAGGCTAGCTACCCCAAGAAAACAAACAACCTGCTGGGAGAACAACTGGTACTGCAAAGAGGTGAAGGGGCAAGAGGGGATCAAGGAAATGTGAGAAGAGACAAAGAGAGAGAGAGAGAGAGAGAGAGAGAGAGAGAGAGAGAGAGAGAGAGAGAGAGAGAGAGAGAGAGAGAGAGATAGAGAGAGAGAGAGAGAGAGACAGAGACAGAGACAGAGACAGAGACAGAGAAAGACAGAGAGGCCCAGCATTGTCTGCTCTCCTTGTCTCATCTCTTTGTCTCCTGCATTTAACCCTCAAACCCTCTCCCACCACTCCTAACTCTGCATAACATACCCCGGCTAGAGAGCTAATCGCCCACCCACCAGCGGCAGTGGAAGACGTTATGTGTGTTCCTCTCTTCATTAAACATAGCCCTAACCCTGACAGGGCAATCTGCTTCAAAAATGGCAACATCCCTCTACGGGAGATGCTCTCTAATCCCATCCATCCAGAAAATACTTCTGTTACCTCCCATGTTCCCTATCTGCCCGGCAGAGACGTGTGTGTGTGTGCGTACTTGTGTCCGTGTAGAGGGGGCTGGAGGGTCTTTGGCGCTGCAATTATCTCAGGTCTTCGTGTTATTCCCACTTCTCCTGGCTCACATTAGAGACAGTAATAGCCTCTCTCCAAGCTAATACTGGTACCGTGAAACTGGGCCATGCTCCCAGGGATCTCTAGCTAGCTAGGCACTAAGAACTCAAGGGGAGAGCTGGAGCGCTGGGGAGGTGCAGAGAGACACACTGCAAATGTACTGTAGATGTGCTAGAGTGTGACTGTCTGACTGACTGACTGACTGACTAACAACCACGGGGGCTACAGGGGGGCATGTCAACACCAACAGTAGATCACATTGCGAGATAAAGAACTGCATTGATGTACTAGAAATGTGCAACAACAAAGTAATAACATAGTATTGTACCCATGTGTAAAGTACTTAAGTACTACTGAAGTATTTGGGGGTACCTGTACTTCACAATTTAAAGAATTGACAACTTTTACTTTTCACTACATTCCTAAAGAAAATAACAAACGTTTTACTCCATACACTTTCCTTAGTACCCAAAAGTACTCATTACCGGACAGGAAAGGACAGGAAAATGGTCCAGTATACGCACTTATCAAGAGAACATCCCTGGTCATCCATACTGCCTCTGGCGGACAAACTAAACACACATGCTTCATTTGTGAATTATGTCTACGTGTTGGAGTGTGTCCCTAAATAAATAAAAACAAGAAAATGGTGCCGTCTGGTTTGATTAAAATAAGGAATTTGAAATGATTTGTATTTTTACTTTTGATACAGGATTAGACATTTTTTTTTCAATTTTCTCCTAAAATGACATACCCAAATCTAACTGCCTGTAGCTCAGGACCTGAAGCAAGGATATGCTTATTCTTGGTACCATTTGAAAGGAAACAACTTTAAGTTTATGGAAATGTGAAAGGAATGTAGTAGAATATAACACAATAGATACAGTAAAATATAATACGAAGAAAAAAACAACCATTCTTTTGTATTTTTTGTACCATCATCTTTGAAATGCAAGAGAAAGGCCATAATGTATTTTTCCAGCCCAGGTGCAATGTAGATTTTGGCCGCTAGATGCCATCAGTGCATGTGCACAGTTTTAGACTGATCCAATGAACCATTGCATTTCTGTTCAAAATGTTGTATCAAGACTGCCCAAATGTGCCTAATTTGTTTATTAATAACTTTCATGTTCAAAATTGTGCACTCTCCTCAAACAATAGCATGGTATTCTTTCACTATAATAGCGACAGTAAATTGGACAGCGAAGTTAGATTAACAAGAATTGAAGATTTCTGCCAATATCAGATATGTCTATGTCCTGGAATATATTGTTGTTACTTACAACCTCATGCTAATCGCATTAGCCTACGTTTGCTCAACCGTCCCGTGGAAGGGACACCGATCCCGTTGAAGTCAAGTATATTTCAGCAATTAGATTTACAATTTGATACTTAAAGCTGCAATATGTAACTTTTTGGGCTACGGACCAAATTCACATAGAAATATCAGTTATCGGTCTGTCATTCTCAGTGAAAGCAAGTCTAAGAAGCAGTATGTGCGCTATTTCTATGCTCCACATTCTTAAATTTAATTTTTGCGTATTTTTCTTCCAGTTTTGTACACCAGCTTCAAACAATATTTTTTGTAATTGAAAATACATTTCACAGCGGTTCGGATGGCACAACAAAGAATTTTAGCAATGAGGAAATGGCGAAGTGATTTCTGCAAAGTTCACAATTAAATATATATTAAACCAAATACTTTAAGACTTTTACTCATAATAATATTTTACTGGGTGACTTTCACCAATGTATACTACAGAGTTATACATGTAATGGAGCATGAAAGATGCACATATGCATATTACTGTCAAGTCCCACTATAAAATCAAAGAAAACGCCTGCCTATCAGCACCCATTGTCTGGTGCCTACAGTCAGTCCTGCTCTGACCTACTGTACTAGATGTTTCCACCATGTCAGTTCATCAGGGTTGTTAAAACACAGCTGCTGTTGCTTTGAAGTGGATCCCTTATACATCCCACCTTCCTGTTCCACCCGGTGGCTCTGTTTCCCACGGTGTACTGGATCCCCTCTCCACACCTCCAGGCAGCCCCATCCACTACAGCCAGGGAAAGGCGTAGAGGGTAAAGGGATAGGAGGTAACCTTTGGGTTTGTTTTTGCCCTGTCTGCCACTCTGGCTGTTTGCAGTAGATTATGTGCCTGGCCCTGCACCGTGTACACAGAGCACACACATACCTCGCCTCTGTGTGTCTGTGTGTTTGTTTCAAGTTTTAATGTCACATGCACAAGTACAGTGATATGCCTTTCTTGCAAGCACTAACCCCAACAATGCAGTAATCAATAGCAAAGTCATACTAAAAATAACAAGGTGTGTGTGTGTGTGTGTGTGTGTGTGCATGTGCGAGTCTGCATAACATGGCATAGCTGCACATGTCCCTGTTATTCCCCACTATGAGGACAACAACAACAACATGGAGATATCATGGAGCAAGAGACAGTAGGGTCCTCACGTTCTTTTACCACAGAGTAAATAAGAATGTGGGTTTCCAGAGTCGTTCTATGGCATAGAGGTAGACTGTTTAAAAACAGAGCAGGCAAACACACTGGGACAGAAATGTGCTTTTGCACGAGCTCCTGAGAGCATCTGAATTCTGTCTGGAAATATAGTAGTACATTCTTTTCTAACCAAGGCAAATGCTGAACATAGAAATGTTCCTACATTGTTCAGTATATATAAGTCAACACTGCACGGACCCGTCCCCTCTTAACTGAGCCATCTGCCAAATGTAAATCTAAATGATCAACATTACCCACCTAACAAACCACAGAGACCACATAAGAAATCCAGGCCAATTATTAAAAGACAAGGCCAATCTTTAGCTACAAGTTGAAGTCTCCTCAAAATAGTTTTAATCACACGGGAGTCCTCTCACCCAGCGACTGGCAAATGAGATTCAGAAGAGAGGTCAGCTGGCCTCCTAACAGCTTTTCAGTAGTACCCCACAGAGCCTAAAACATCATCTCCCTCCTTCTCTCCCTCCCTCTCCCTATTTCTTCCTAATGCAGCAGAGAGCACACAGAGCATACTACCCATGGGTTCCAACTTCTTACCTTTCCAGGTACTTCTCCGAGAAGTCAACCATAGCGGGGAACATGGGCACAAGTCTTTAGGGTCCTGTGTGTAGTCCTGTGTGTATAGTGTGTGTGTCAGAGCGTCAGAGCGCTGTGCTCGGGGCAGGGGTAATTCAGTTGTCACATTCCTCTAACCCGGAGAGGCTCTGCTGTAGCTTTATATAGTCCAGGGGCCAGGGGAGGCGGGCTCAAGGCTCACCCAATCACAAGGTGCTATTCTGAGAGGATGGAGCTGCATTCTATCTAAGCCCGAACAAGCCTGGGTTTGATGGGGAAGGAAATGCTTTCATTTCACAAATATATAATCACTTAATAGCTACTACTGTTACAACTACACATGTTACTGCTGTAAACCCTCTAATACTAGACTATTACAAATACTGCAACAAAAATATTGACCTTGTAGAACTCGCTATTACTACTACTACAGCAATATGACATCCATCTTCACTATCACTAGTAGACATAACTAGAGAATCCATTTCCACCATTTGATTTTTCCCTGTCATGTAGCACAACAACAGGTGGATATTATACTAGCACATCTAGTGTAATGTTATCCTTTCATCTGGTGTGTGTGTGTGCGTGTGTGTGTAAGTGTGTGAAAGCGCGCGCGCGTGTGTGTGTGTATGGAGTGGCGAGGAATGAGAGAAAGAGGGAGAGGGGGCTAGGTGAGGAGATAGTGGCCTGTCTAGTAAGCCTGCCCGGATAAAGGCCATACCTACTCAGCATTAAACTCAGGTTCCCTCTTACAAACTTTGTCTAGAATTCAATCAAATATGCTCTTCAAAAACCTACACATTCTGCTTCCTGAGGCTCCTAACGTTTCAGCTACAACAGACTCTCGCTATAGGCCATCCAAAAACCAGGTGTCACCACTCTGTGTCTGCATAAACTTAACACAGGTACAGTATGACTGATGACTCCTGCTCCCTCCCCACTCTACTGGCCAGTATCTAGCACGGTCAACCGGTGTGAGCTACAACAACCACCTCAAAGCAGACACTAAGGCTATGCCACAGTCACCAGTTAGCCCTTACCCAGCACAATTCATTAATACTTATTAGCCAATTAACAGTCCAAGCTTAATGTCCATTATAGTCTTGAATAGCAGAGTATTAAATACCAGTAAACATTGTTGCAATTGTTTTCCATTCCACAAAGAGTTCTAGGTTTATTCCTACTCAGGATTCTGAACGTGAGATACAAATGCACAACTCAAACATGTCCAGCAACATCAATGCACGATTTATGCAAAACATCAAGTTGCACTCGCATTGAGCCCATATTGCATAGTTTTCCTAAAAACAATCTCATGTGTTGATTTTCTCCCTACTTACATAAGTGGAAATGTGTTAAACATGGGGCTTTAAGGGTTCTACAGACCTTACGTGAACTACGCATATCACAAAATGGGCGGCTACTTGTAGAACATAGTCCTGCTTACATGGCAGGTGTTGCTATATCAACAGATTTTTGCACAGATTCAAATCTGTGACTCTAGGGAGAGTTCATTCCGCTGTTTTGGGGGCAGTATTGTGTAGGCAATGAAGCTGTTGCTTGGAAAAAGTATGTGAACCCTTTAGAATTACCTGGACATCTGCATAAATTGGTCTTAAAATGCTATCTGGTCTTCATTTAACTCACAACAATAGACAAACACAGTCTGCTTAAACGAATAGCACACAAACAATTATAACTGAACACACCGTGTAAACATAAACAGTGCAGGTTGGGAAAGTATGTGAGCCCTTGAATTTAATAACAGGTTGACCCTCCTTTGGCAGCAATAAATTCAACCAAACGTTTCCTGTAGTTGAGATCGGCACAACGGTCAGGAGGAATTTTGAACCATTTCTCTTTACAAACTGTTTAACTTCCACAATATTCTTGGGATGTCTGGTGTGAACGTCTCTCTTGAGGTCATGCCACAGCCTCTCAATCGGGTTGAGGTCAGGACTGACTGGGCCACTCCAGAAGGTGGAGTCCAGAAGGTGTTCAAGCCATTCTGTTGTTGATTTATGTCTGTGTTTTGGGCTGTTGTCCTGTTGCAACACCTAACTTCTGTTGAGTTTCAAATGGTGGACAGATAGCCTTACATCTTCCTGCAAAATGTCCTGATAAACTTGGGAATTCATTTTTCGATGATAGCAAGTTGTCCAGGCCCTGAGGCAACAAAACAGCCCCAAACCATGATGCTCCCTCCAACATAGTTTACAGTTTGGTTGAGGTTTTGATGTTGGTGCGCTGTGCCTGTTCCTTCCAAACAACACAAATTTAGTTTCATCTGTCCACAGAATATTTTGCCAGTAGCGCTGTGGAACATCCAGGTGCTCATTTGCAAACTTCACATGTACAGCAATGTTTTTTTGGACAGCAGTTGCTTCTTCCGTGGTGTCCTCCCGTGAACACTTTTCTTGTTTAGTGTTTTACTTATTGTAGACTCGTCAACAGATATGTTAGCATGTTCCAGAGATTTTTGGAAGTTTTTAGCTGACACTAGGATTATTCTTAACCTCATTGAGCATTCTGCACTGTGCTCTTGCAGTCATCTTTGCAGGATGGCCACTCCTAGGGAGAGTAGCAACAGTGCTGCAATTTCTCCATTTATAGACAATTTGTCTTACCGTGGACTGACTTTTAGAGATACTTTTGTAAACCTTTCCAGCTTTATGCAAGGAAGCAATTCTTAACCTTAGGTCTTCTGAGATCTCTTTTGTTTGAGGCATGGTTCTTCTCAGGCAATGCTTCTTGTGAATAGCAAACCAAATTTTGTGAGTGTTTTTTTATGGGGCAGGGCAGCTCTAACCAAAATCTCCAATCTCGTCTCATTGATTCGACTCCAGTTTAGTTGACTCCTGACTCCAATTAGCTTTTGGTAAAGTCATTAGGCTAGGGGTTCACATACTTTTTCCAACCTACACTGTGAATGTTTAAATTAAATAAATGTATTCAATATAGACAAGAAAAATAAGAAACAATAATTTGTGTGTTATTAGTTTAAGCATACTGTGTTTGTACAATGTTGTGACTTAGACGAAGATCAGATCAAATGTTATGTCAAATTTATGCAGAAATCCAGGTAAATCCAAAGGGTTCACATAATTTTTTATGTGCTGTGCATCTAAAGTAGAATTTTGCATTGATAACTAAATATAATCTCAGCGACTGTTTAAACAACGAAAGGTATTTTGTTGAGAAGTAAAATGATATGAAGCTCTATTGCTATCTGATGGAACTGAACACATTGAAGCAGCATATTAAACTGGGATAATACTGTAAGTCACACTAGCAAGTATAACAATATTGCTAGGGCACATGGAGGTGTGGAAAACTAAAGGCTAGCTAGCTTGCTATGCTTTTGTCAGGCTCAAGTCAGTTAGCTACTGCTAGCAAGGGATGACGCCTCTTCTTTGATTTCACCCCAAATGAGAAGACAATAAAAATAAAAAAACACGGACCATGTTAAACAAAAGGCGTGCATTGATCCAAAAAATCTGACTCCATCCAAGTACACACTCGGTAAATGACGGCCTTAAGGGGGTCTTTGAGCCACAGGATTGATCTATAGCTTTGTATCCTGACCTGGCCTCCTACGTGTGTATGGGGGGCCTCTGAGAAGACTGAAGGTTGCATAGTGTATACACTCTTTGGTGATTGTACCAGGAGTTAGATCACGAGGAGATACAGTGCCTTGCGAAAGTATTCGGCCCCCTTGAACTTTGCAACCTTTTGCCACATTTCAGGCTTCAAACATAAAGATATAAAACTGTATTTTTTTGTGAAGAATCAACAACAAGTGGGACACAATCATGAAGTGGAACGACATTTATTGGATATTTCAAACTTTTTTAACAAATCAAAAACTGAAAAATTGGGCATGCAAAATTATTCAGCCCCTTTACTTTCAGTGCAGCAAACTCTCTCCAGAAGTTCAGTGAGGATCTCTGAATGATCCAATGTTGACCTAAATGACTAATGATGATAAATACAATCCACCTGTGTGTAATCAAGTCTCCGTATAAATGCACCTGCACTGTGATAGTCTCAGAGGTCCGTTAAAAGCGCAGAGAGCATCATGAAGAACAAGGAACACACCAGGCAGGTCCGAGATTCTGTTGTGAAGAAGTTTAAAGCCGGATTTGGATACAAAAAGATTTCCCAAGCTTTAAACATCCCAAGGAGCACTGTGCAAGCGATAATATTGAAATGGAAGGAGTATCAGACCACTGCAAATCTACCAAGACCTGGCCGTCCCTCTAAACTTTCAGCTCATACAAGGAGAAGACTGATCAGAGATGCAGCCAAGAGAACCATGATCACTCTGGATGAACTGCAGAGATCTACAGCTGAGGTGGGAGACTCTGTCCATAGGACAACAATCAGTCGTATATTGCACAAATCTGGCCTTTATGGAAGAGTGGCAAGAAGAAAGCCATTTCTTAAAGATATCCATAAAAAGTGTTGTTTAAAGTTTGCCACAAGCCACCTGGGAGACACAAACATGTGGAAGAAGGTGCTCTGGTCAGATGAAACCAAAATTGAACATTTTGGCAACAATGCATAACGTTATGTTTGGCGTAAAAGCAACACAGCTCACACCCTGAACACACCATCCCCACTGTCAAACATGGTGGTGGCAGCATCATGGTTTGGGCCTGCTTTTCTTCAGCAGGGACAGGGAAGATGGTTAAAATTGATGGGAAGATGGATGGAGCCAAATACAGGACCATTCTGGAAGAAAACCTGATGGAGTCTGCAAAAGACCTGAGACTGGGACGGAGATTTGTCTTCCAACAAGACAATGATCCAAAACATAAAGCAAAATCTACAATGGAATGGTTCAAAAATAAACATATCCAGGTGTTAGAATGGCCAAGTCAAAGTCCAGACCTGAATCCAATCGAGAATCTGTGGAAAGAACTGAAAACTGCTGTTCACAAATGCTCTCCATCCAACCTCACTGAGCTCGAGCTGTTTTGCAAGGAGGAATGGGAAAAATTTTCAGTCTCTCGATGTGCAAAACTGATAGAGACATACCCCAAGCGATTTACAGCTGTAATCGCAGCAAAAGGTGGCGCTACAAAGTATTAACTTAAGGGGGCTGAATAATTTTGCACGCCCAATTTTTCAGCTTTTGATTTGTTAAAAAAGTTTGAAATATCCAATAAATGTTGTTCCACTTCATGATTGTGTCCCACTTGTTGTTGATTCTTCACAAAAAAATACAGTTTTATATCTTTATGTTTGAAGCCTGAAATGTGTCAAAAGGTCGCAAAGTTCAAGGGGGCCGAATACTTTCGCAAGGCACTGTAAAGTCTGGAAAGGTTCAAGACACATACGGAGGCCCAGAGGGATGGTTGAGAGGTCTTCACCAATGAAGGGGGGAGGAATGAAAGACAGAGCCAGGGGGGGGGGAAGAAGGAGCATGATTTACAAAGACAAGGCTTCAGGTTTCAGACTGAATTCGGTCTCCTGGTAAAAGAAAACAATGGAGAAAGTGAAATCTGATGGATGGATGTGAAAAGGAGATAAAAATAATCCCTGTTAAAGAATAGGTCATGGGGTTAGGAGGGACAGGTGCAGTTTACAGCTACATAGTTGAGTAACTCAATAGATTGTCACGGGTTCGAATAAAGGACATTGTAGATTCATCTTGAGCAAAGTGCTTAATCAAGGTAGTATATGTAGCACACACTAACTGGAAACATGTAAGAGATATAACTGTGATAACTGTGATTACCCTAAGGAAAATACTCCTGTAACCCAACCCAACACAATTAAATTGTAATCCAACCGTTGTACACGTCAATCCCCAGGTTCAACAATATCCTCCCTACCTATGCTTTTGGGAAATTACTCAAAAGCAACAACTCTACTCTACTTTCTTGTTTCTTGTAACCCGCTGCGCTGTAACCCACATATGCCTGATGGTGTAAGTGACTGCATATACTGTTTTACATGATTATTCCCCACATCTGGCGTGTCACGTTCTAACTTCCCGGAGCTCCATCTCATACTGAATAGGCTGGGGTATCAGCCTGTAGAGAGGACCAGATTCCCGAGACAGCATACACAGGTACTGGATGTTGTCGACTGGTGTCCCGCTAGCGCCTATCTCTATCCCTATTAACTAGGCGTAAATATCGAGAACATAGATTGGAATTGGGTCAGTCACATTTGGCTCAATTGAGTCAAGACAGAAAATTCTAATTGGAAAAACCTCCAAGAGAAGACAACAATAGACATCCACTCAACATGTACATATGTAGGATTTAAATTTATCAGTATTTTATTGCTGAGACTTTTCCTGCAATGCAAGAAATGCAAACTTGGAATGTATTTGAGTTTTAAAAAGGCTTCTAAATTCTGTAATTTCCACTTTGACATTTCAGGCTTGATTTGCCCCATTGAAAAATGTATCAACCCTTACAAAAATGTCCATTAATTATAATTCACATTTCCTGATGCTGCAGGGTTATTTTTCTGCTATAGCAATCTGGCTCAAATTAAGATCCTACATCTGTAGACTCACTTCAGAGGAAGTGTGACATTGAGGTGACACTTAAGGACTTGGAAACAGACACTTTAGTCACACACGCACACGCACACACACACACACCCACACACACGTAGGAGGTGTGGTACATCCCTCTCAACAACTGCACATTTACATTCTCAAACTCTCAGCTGCATAAACAGACTATCCTGGGGCATTCAAAAAGTGGCGAGGGATACCAAAATGTGTCAAGTAGTGACTTATGTCATTAACATCTAAACTGAAAATACGTGACATTGTATTTACTTAATGATTATGCTCAAATGTGGCTTTTGACGCTTCTGATTTTAATTTTCATCATCTGTTGATATGCTGAGTAGCTATCAGCATTCAGGCTGAGCAGCCATTTTAAATGGACATTGTCCTTTCGTCTCCATCTGATAGTGTGAAGAAGGCTCAATCAACAGCTGATGAATCACTGAGGCGATAATGGCACAGGAATCCCCCTCAACACACACATTTGACAACACACACAGTGTATTCGGAAAGTATTCCGAAGACCCCTTGACTTTTTCCACATTTTGTTACGTTACAGCATTATTCTAAAAATGATAAAATAGTTTTTTCCCCTCATCAATCTACACACAATACCCAATAATGGCAAAGTGAAAACAGGTTTCTATAATTTTTTGCAAATGTATAAAACAGAAAAGCATAAATACCTTATTTACATAAGTATTCAGAGCTCAGGTGGAGCCTGTTTCCATTGATCATCCTTGAGATGTTTCTACAACTTGATTGGAGTCAACCTGTGGTAAATTTAATTGATTGGACATGATTTGGACAGGCACACACCTGTCTACTGTATATAAGGTCCCACAGTTGACAGTGCATGTCAGAGCAATAACCAATCCATGAGGTTGAAGGAATTGTCCGTAGAGCTCTGAGACAGGATTGTGTCGCAGCACAGGTCAGGGAAACCAAAAGATTTCTGCAGCAATGAAGGTCCCCAAGAACACCCGTGGCCTCCATTATTCTTAAATGGAAGACGTTTGAAACCACCAATACTCTTCCTAGAGCTGGCCACCCGGCCAAACTAAGCAATCATGGGAGAAGAGCCTTGGTCAAAGACGTGACCAAGAACCCGACGAACACTTCGGGACAAGTCTCTGAATGTCTTTGAGTGGCCCAGCCAGAGCCCGGACAAGAACCCGATAAATAATCTCTGGAGAGACCTGAAATTATCTGTGCAGCAACGCTCCTCTTCCAACCTGACAGAGCTTGAGAGGATCTGCAGAGAAGAATGTGTGAAACTCCCCAAATACAGGTGTGCCAAGTTTGTAGCATCCTACCCAAGAAGACTCAAGGCTGTAATCGCTGCCAAAGGGGCTTCAACCAAGTACTGAGTAAAGGGTCTGAATACTTATGTAAATGTAATAGTTCCGTTTTAAATTTTTAATACATTTGCAAAAATGTCAAAAAAACGTTTTTTTTTGCTTTGTTATTATGGGGTATTGTGTGTCGATTGATGAGGAGAAATAGCTATATAATCTGTTTTAGAATAAAGCTGTAACTTAACAACATTTGGAAAAAGACAAAGGGTCTGAATACTTTATGAATGCACTGTACACGCACCATCTTACATTTCATTCAAAACAGGCCGTTAGGATAGAACATGACATTAAACATTTTAATAAAACAATATTTTTATGACTGTTTTTATGAGTGCCACCCATAAAAAAGACATACCGGTAGCCTACACACTTTTCACATGTAGCTTGTTATTGTCAGTCAATCAAAGCAGCAGCACCATCAGAGGCTCCATGCGTCACATGTGAACTGGGAGATTTCTAATCAATGCAAATGGATTTACAATTACAGAATTAAGTTGGCTAAAATGAGAAGCAGTAGGATACAATGGTCTCCCAACAGGTAGGCTGTTTTAATATGAACAGCCTACCTGTGCTGAAACAACAGAGTACACCGCCTCTCCTGAGTCCTGACTCCACATTGAAGTAAAAAATATTATTATTATTATTTTTTTTTTTAAATGATTCTTTAAACACTTGTATTTCGACTAGCTGGATAAATATAGATTCTATTTTTCAAATTGTGAAATCATTTCAAATGCCTATCTGACACCTCTGTGAAAGGTCTATGGGAGAGTGAATGGCAAGTATGGGCTTGTGGCTTCAGTCATGTTTGATACCAATGAGGCCATAGAATTAAGGCTAATGACATTGACATGAGGTGACACTGTACGCTGCAGGGTCATCCATGTACAGCATAAGAAAAACTGTTATTGCATTACGCCACACTACCCCTACCGACAATGAACAAAAAACTCTTTGTCTTTGGATTATAAAGGTTAGCATAGCAGAGCTACAGCAAATGAAAATGTGTATTTAGAGTTCATATCAGTCACAGCCAAGAATGGGAAACAAAAGAATCCCACATTTTTAGCAGTGCAGACATTCTCTTATTCAACAGTGTTCATGGATCCAATTTACGTAAAATAGGGAAACTCCATAAAGCAGCATTACTAATGCTAGTTTGATCAAATGTCTGCACTGCTAGAACACATGACATGGGATTCCCCATTCACAACACAAAGACATTCTCAATATTAACTACAAAGATGAGAAGAGAGGGGGTAAAAAATAAAGACAGGAAACAGTAAATCAAAGGTTGTTTGGTTACTTACAGGTTCTTGGATTTCTTTGACTTCTTGGACCCTTCGGGGCCAACGTCACAGCTGCATGGGGATCCGGCGCTGAGCTGAAGGGAGAGTAGGGAGAGCACACACTGCATCATCCAGTCTCCCCAGTCACAGTAGAGATTGGCCCCTAAAGCCTCACACTGGGCCCCTAAAGCCACTAGTCCCTCCTGTGCCACTATCTCCTAGGCTAAAGTATGCAGTGTGATGGAGGTAAAGGGTATCTAGTCCAGTCTGTAACACACACAGCCAGGTCCCACTCTGGCTAATCCTCAACAGCACCCCAGCACATACTCCTATTGCCTCCGGGCCTCTCTCTGTGTGTGAATGTGTGGCTGACCGAGAGTGAATGCATGTGTGTATGTGAGTGAGTGAGGGTGGCCTACGCTGTGCATGTGTGAGTATGTGTGAGAGAGTCAAGTTGTGTTTGTGTGTGAGTTTGTGTGTGAAAAGAGTGTGACACCAGTCTGGTAGCCCTGGCCCCAATTAAGCCTAAACCTAAGCCGATAGGCTCCAGTGTCACATTACACTTCCCGAGCCCCTCTGTCTCTGATTGGCTGAGAAAGAAAAGAGGGGGAGGAGTGGAAGAGGGGTCATTCTCTGGTAATCTGCTGGTCCGAGACTGTCCTGGGGGAGGTGGAGGTTTCTGTGTGTGCGTCTTTACGCACGTGCGTGCGCGTGTGTGTGCGTTCATGCACACACTTGAGCGTGTGTGTGTGTGTGTGTGTGTGTGTGTGTGTGTGTGTGCAGCTGTTATTGGACTGAAACAATAAGTGCTCATTGGGAACCCATTTCCCCATACATAGTTTCTTTCCCCTGCCTGTATCTCAAAGTGACAAATGAGAATAACAACAGACACGGACTAAAAAAGCACGTCATTGTGCTATTGAACCAACAGTTGGCAAGGAGTTCACAGCCATTGAACCTGTGCTGTGTATATAGTTGAGGTCAGTGCCATCTTAAAACAAAATCAAAGTCAAACTGAAGCTGTAATGCCTCCTACCCACCTATTCAACAAATCCCAGTCTAAAGCACACACAATCTGTTTACTTGTACCCTGTGTAGTGTTTTGATCATAGCCAGAGTTCAGATACTGAGCTGGCGCGTTCCCTTGACACTGCTAAAGGTGTCGCTGAAAGTAGAGCTACTGAGATGCCGAAAAAAGCAACAAAAAGCTCCTGTAAACTAGCGTCTAAAGATCAACGTGATCTGCGTACACAGAAAATGACAAGTACTAACTATGAGGTATCTGCGATCAACAGATGGATATCTCTATTCCCTGTCGTGAAATCAATAGATTAGGGCCAGATTAATGTATTTCAATTGACTGATTTCCTCATACTGTATGAGCTGTAACCCAGTAAAATCGTTGAAATTTATATTTTTGTTCAATGTATGTGTGTATGTCTGTGTAGGTCATTAGTAGCCTCCTGTCCACCTCCAAGCCCCAGACGCTCAAGGCTGACAAACATACACAAACGCACAGACACAAACACATGCACGCACTTGTGCAACGACCAGATCCCAATGAGGTCAGTAGGGTCAGCAGCAACATCAAAATAAAGTGTTCCATCTTAGTGTGGGAACATGAGAACCAGGGTGCCCCAGACACCAGGGAGCTGTCTGCCAGGCTTTGCCCCAGTAACCAGAGAGGATGGAGGGGGGGGGGGGGGGGATCAGGCCAACCCAGTCCTCCTGCTATTTACCCACAGGGTTTACTGTAGGAATAGCTAATCCAGAGGTCATAACTCCACATTACTGACCACAGTCACAGGGGAATATGGTTTGCTTTTGTCTGCCTTCCTGCCTGCCTCACACACACACACACACACACACACACACACACACACACACACACACACACACACACACACACACACACACACACACACACACACACACACACACACACGCTATAGCCTTCAGCAGGGATCTCCAAATGAAGACACACAATGAAGTTCTAGCCATTGAGAGGAGGTCCTCATGTTACAGGTCCCTTCATACCATAAAGCACTCAACGCCAGGCTCATGTGACACTTTGAAACAACCCAACTGCAATTAAGACCCATTACAACCTACAGGAACACATGGACTCCCTTCTATTGTGTCTCTTTAAGGGAATGTTTATGGGTTTCCTACTACATGTAACATGATAACTTGTAATGTAGGATGCTGTCTGGTGACATGATGCAGACCTAGATTAGGGCTGTAATGTCTTGCTGCCTTGAAGGTGTGTTGTTTTTCCTAAGAGGAACACGGAACAACAATTTTGCAAATGTATTAACATTTTTAAACGGAACTATTACATTTACATAAGTATTCAGACCCTTTACTCAGTACTTGGTTGAAGCCCCTTTGGCAGCGATTACAGCCTTGAGTCTTCTTGGGTAGGACGCTACAGGCTTGGCACTCATTCTTCTCTGCAGATCCTCTCAAACTCTGTCAGGTTGGATGAGGAGCGTTGCTGCACAGCTAATTTCAGGTCTCTCCAGAGATTATTTATCGGGTTCTTGTCCGGGCTCTGGCTGGGCCACTCAAAGACACTCAAAGACTTGTCCCGAAGTGTTCGTCGGGTTCTTGGTCACGTCTTTGACCAAGGCTCTTCTCCCATGATTGCTTAGTTTGGCCGGGTGGCCAGCTCTAGGAAGAGTCTTGGTGGTTTCAAACGTCTTCCATTTAAGAATAATGGAGGCCACGGGTGTTCTTGGGGACCTTCATTGCTGCAGAAATCTTTTGGTTTCCCTGACCTGTGCTGCGACACAATCCTGTCTCAGAGCTCTACGGACAATTCCTTCAACCTCATGGATTGGTTTTTGCTCTGACATGCACTGTCAACTGTGGGACCTTATATACAGTAGACATGTGTGTGCCTGTCCAAATCATATCCAATCAATTTAATTTACCACAGGTGGACTCCCATCAAGTTGTAGAAACATCTAAAGGATGATTAATGGAAACAAGATGCACCCTGCTCAATTTCGAGTGTCAAATGGTCTGAATACTTGTGTAAATGTATTTTTTTACATTTGCAAAAAACATTTTCACTGTCATTATGGGGATTTGTGTGTAGATTGATGAGGAAAAATATTATTTAATCAATTTTAGAATAAGGCTGTAACGTAACAAAATGTGGAAAATATCAGATTTTCTGAATACTTTCCGATTGCACTGTATTTACCCTTTATGGCACATACCTACATATAACCTGAATACCTACTAGATAGTAATGTTTTACCCCCTGGCCAAGGGGCTCAAAGCCAGAAACACACTGAAGGGCTGTGGGCAAGAGGTCTGATGGGTTGGGTCGATGCGGGGCTCATCGGTCGCAAACAATGCATATACAGTTTAAGTCGGAAGTTTACATACAACATGGCCAATACATTTAAACTCAGTTTTTCACAATTCCTGACATTTAATTCTAGTAAAAATGCCTTGTCTTAGGTCAGATAGGATCACCACTTTATTTAAGAATGTGAAATGTCAGAATAATAGTAGAGAGAATGATTTATTTCAGCTTTTATTTCTTTCATCACATTCCCAGTGGGTCAGAAGTTTACATAAACTCAATTAGTATTTGGTAGCATTGCCTACCTAAATTGTTAAATTTGGGTCAAACGTTTCGGGTATAGTTCCACAAGCTACCCACAATAAGTTGAGTGAATTTTGCCCCATTCCTCCTGACAGAGATGTTGTAAGTGAGTCAGGTTTGTAGGCCTCCTTGCTCGCACACGCTTTTTAAGTTCTGCCCACACATTTTCTATAGGAAGGGGGTCAGAGCTTTGTGATGGCCACTCCAATACCTTGACTATGTTGTCCTTAAGCCATTTTGCCACAACTTTGGAAGTATGCTTGGGGTCACTGTCCATTTGGAAGACGCATTTGCGACCAAGCTTTAACTTCTTGACTGATGTCTTGAGATGTTGCTTCAAAATATCCACATAGTTTTCCCACCTCATGATGCCATCTATTTTGTGAAGTGCACCAGTCCCTCCTGCAGCAAAGCACCCCCACAACATGATGCTGCCACCCCCGTGCTTCACAGTTGGGATGGTGTTCTTCAGCTTGCAAGCCTCCCCCTTTTTCCTCCAAACATAACGATGGTGATTATGGCCAAACAGACCAGAGGACATTTCTCCAAAAAGTACGATCTTTGTCCCCATGTGCAGTTGCAAACTGTAGTCTGGCTTTTTTATGGTGGTTTTGGAATAGTGGCTTCATCCTTGCTGAGTGGCCTTTCAGGTTATGTCGATATAGGACTCGTTTTACTGTGGATATAGATCATTTTGTACCTGTTTCCTCCAGCATCTTCACAAGGTCCTTTGCTGTTGTTCTGGGATTGATTTACACTTTTCGCACCAAAGTACGTTCATCTCTAGGAACAGAACACGTCTCCTTCGTGAGCGGTATGATGGCTGCGTGGTCCCATGGTGTTTATACTTACATACAGTGGGGCAAAAAACATATTTAGTCAGCCACCAATTGTGCAAGTTCTCCCACTTAAAAATATGAGAGAGGGCTGTAATTTTCATCATAGGTACACTTCAACTATGACAGACAAAATGAGGAAAAAAAATCCAGAAAATCACATTGTATGATTTTTAATGAATTTATTTGCAAATTATGGTGGAAAATAAGTATTTGGTCACCTACAAACAAGCAAGATTTCTGGCTCTCACAGACCTGTAACTTCTTCTTTAAGAGGCTCCTCTGTCCTCCACTCGTTACCTGTATTAATGGCAACTGTTTGAACTTGTTATCAGTATAAAAGACACCTGTCCACAACCTATGGCCAAGACCAAAGAGCTGTCAAAGGACACCAGAAACAAAATTGTAGACCTGCACCAGGATGGGAAGACTGAATCTGCAATAGGCAAGCAGCTTGGTTTGAAGAAATCAACTGTGGGAGCAATTATTAGGAAATGGAAGACATACAAGACCACTGATAATCTCCCTCGATCTGGGGCTCCACGCAAGATCTCACCCCGTGGGGTCAAAAGGATCACAAGAATGGTGAGCAAAAATCCCAGAACCACACGGGGGGACCTAGTGAATGACCTGCAGAGAGCTGGGACCAAAGTAACAAAGCCTACCATCAGTAACACACTACGCCACCAGGGACTCAAATCCTGCAGTGCCAGACGTGTCCCCCTGCACCAGTACATGTCCAGGCCCGTCTGACAAATACTGACCAAATACTTATCTTCCACCATAATTTGCAAATAAATTCATAAAAAAATCCTACAATGTGATTTTCTGGATTTTTTTCTTCTCATTTTGTCTGTCATAGTTGAAGAGTACCTATGATGAAAATTACAGGCCTCTCTCATCTTTTTAACTGGGAGAACTTGCACAATTGGTGGCTGACTAAATACTTTTTTGCTCCACTGTACTATTGTTTGTACAGATGCACGTGGTACCTTCAGGTGTTTTGAAATTGCTCCCAAGGATGAACCAGACAAATTAAAACAATACATTTTTGTCTGAAGTCTTGGCTGATTTCTTTTGATTTTCCCATGATGTCAAGCAAAGAGGCACTGAGTTTGAAGGTAGGCCTTGAAATACATCCACAAGTACCAAATGATGTCAATTAGCCTATCAGAAGCTTCTAAAGTCAACTTAGTGTATGTAAACTTCTGACCCACTGGAATTGTGATACAGTGAATTATAAGTGAAACAATCTGTCTGTAAACCGTTTTTGGAAATATTACTTGTGCCATGCACAAAGTAGATGTCCTAACTGACTTGCCAAAACTATAGTTTGTTAACAAGAAATTTGTGGAGTGGTTGAAAAACAAGTCTTAATGACTACAACCTAAGTGTATGTAAACTTCCGACTTCAACTGTACACACTCACACTCATTTATGAAAATATCACATACACACCAACACAAGATGGCACTGACAGGGAAGGTCGACATCTCACGAGTTCCAAACTGACTTTGCTATTTAGTGACTTTTTTGTGTTTATTGAGAAAAAAATACATCGGTAATGCTATTATCACATTTTACGGCCTAGCACTTTGGACATCAGATAGACAGTTACTAACCTCGATTTCAACAGCAAATCCGACTCTGACTCAGCTGTTCCCTTGTTCACACCAGACCCTATTCCTTTGTTTCAGGGGCTGGCGTCCTGGTGAGACTGAGACGAAGAGTAAATCAACCAACACGCCCCTCCGTTTTATTGGCAAATGTCCAGGCACTTGAGAATAAGATGGATGAGCTTCGTTCGAGAGTCTCCTGTCAGAGAGACTAGAAAACAACATTATTATATGCTTTGAAGATACTTGGCTGTCTGAATCTATGAACATAGAACTAAGTAGTTTCTCCATGTAGCGACACGATCGAACGACAGCTTTCTCGGCCAAGTCCAAAGGGGGAGGGTTGTGCCTCTTCATAAACAACAACTGGTGCTCTGATTTCAGTGTGAAAGAAATCTCAAGTTTTTTCTCACCTGATATAGAATTTCTCATGGTAAGCTACACAGCTTTTTATCTACCAAGAGAGTTCTCACTTGCAAGGCCGCCGGGCCAAACAGAATAGCGTTCTCAGAGCATGTGCAGACCAGCTGTCAAGTGTCTTGAAGGACAGACCAGTCTGTAATCCCAACATACTTCAAGATGACCACCATTGTCCCTGTTCCCAAGAACTCCAAGGTAACCTGCCTAAATGACTATTGTCTCGTAGCACTCACATCTGTATGAAGTGCTTTGAAAGGCTGGTCAGGACACACATCAACACCATCATCCTAGACACCCTAGACCAACTCCAATTTGCATTCCGCCCCAACATATCAATTTAATTTCACACTGCTCTCTCCCACCTGGATAAGAGCGGAAATAACTATGTGAGAATGCTGTTCATAGACCACAGCTCAGCGTTCAACACCATAGTCTCCTCCAAGCTCATCACCAAGCTCGGGGCCCTGGGACTGAACACCTCCCTCTGAAACTGGATCCGGGAGTACAGGGATTACAGGAGAGTTTAAGACCCTCAACACAGGGGCCCCTCAGTGGTGTGCTTAGTCCCCTCCTGTACTCCCTGTTCACCCACGACTGTGTTGCCATGCACGACTCCAACAGCATCATCAAGTTTGCTGATGACACGCCGGTGGTAGGCCTGATCACCGATGGCCATGAGATAGCCTACAAGGAGGAGCTCAGAGACATGGTAGTGTGGTGCCAATGTCAACATCCTCTCCCTCAATGTCAGTAAGACCAAGGAGTTGATCGTGGACTACAGGAAAAAGGGGGGAGAGCACACCCCCATCCACATCGGCGAGGCTGTAGTGGAGCGGGTCGAGAGCATCAAGTGTCCTTGGTGTCCACATCACTAAGGACTTAGCAGGGTCCATACACACCTGCACAGTTGTGAAGAGGGCAAGTTAGCATCTCTTCCCCCCCAGGCGACTAAAAATATTTGGCATTTACCCACAGATTCTCAAAAAGTTCTACAACTGCACCAGAGAGCATCTTGACTGGCTGCATCTCCGCTTGGCATGGCAAATGCACCGGACGTCGACTGCAGTCATCCAAGACATCTATATCAGGTGGTGTCAGAGGAAGGCACAAAAAATTGGCAAAGACTTCAGCCACCCAAACCATAGACTGTTCACTGTGCTACCATCTCGCAAACTGACTAACAGGCTCAGAGATAGCTTCTCCCCCCAAGCCAAACGACTTCTAAATATCCACAAGATTGCTAAATAGTTAATTAAATGGTTACCCAGACTATCTGCATTGACCCTATCTATGCACACTTACAAGACTATAAAAACACTCACTCACTCACTCACACCACGCTGACACTCACACAAGCCCACACACAGACATAACACACAAACCCCCCCCCCCCGCCCCGCACATATACTTTCACACTCATCATATGCTGATGCTACTCTGTTTTTTATTTAACTCTTATTATCTATTCTGATGCCTATTCACTTTACCCTGCCTTTATATACAGATCTACCTCAAATACCTTGTACTCCTGCACAGTGGTATGGTACTGGTACTCCCTGTATATAGCTTCATTCTTGTGTTACCATATTCTTCTTTTGTTTAACTCTGCATCATTGGGAACGGCTTGTAAGCAAGCATATCACAGTAAAGTCTACCTACACCTGCTGTATTCGGCGCATGAGATAAATAACATTTGATTGATTGACACACACGTGATGTAGTACAGAACATCAGCTGGCAGTCACACCACTGGCTTGTTCCCTGACAACAGAGAGCTGGGATATGGCATGAGTGGAAACAGAGAAGGGGAACATACACACATTCACAAGTGCTCACGTTTCTAGCAAACAGTGAACGCAAATAAACACTACACGCTCAGACACAGAAATACAGTACATATTCACCACACAGCACTTACAAACACTAACCCACACATACAGTGCACACAAATAAAAATTGTACTCACACATCCAGTAAAACACCCCCAAAAGACAATTTTATTCACACATCCAGTACACCTAAACAAACCACTGCTGCTAAAAACACCCCAATCAATTCACACTGCAGCACAGCCCACAGTAAATCCCCCAAGGTGAAGGGTTGGCCTCCATCATGTTAGTCTTTGTATAGCTAACCTCCATTCAGCAGTTCACTCCTGCTGCTGCCCGGCTGCTACAGCCTGCTGCCCTAGCCTGACCTTATTCATGCCTCCCCAAGGACACTTCCTTCCTTTTCATTGGTCTTCCCTCTCTCCTCCTTCAAAAAACAACTTGACTATTCACCATGGGACAATGTAGGGCTGGCCTTTTCCTTCTTTCCTTCAGCCCTGCTTTCTTTCCCTTCCTCCATCTGAGCAGGTTTGGGTTTGTGTGAACCGTTTATACCCGGTTTCCTGACATTGAGAGGAGAAGGGTGGAATGGGAGGAGGACAAAAAGCAGAGGATAAGGCTTCTCTGAGTTCTCTCCTGGGGGTATGGGATCAACAATGGGTCTTGGTGAAGAATGGAAAAAAAAGATGGGAATAGAAGAAAATGGGTCTAATGGAGGCCACGAGACGTTTTCTTGGGCGGAGGTTAGACGAGAAGGGAGAGACACGGTCAAATGCAAACGCTAACCTCAATGAGTGAACTTAAACCGTAATGTTCTATAATTTGAACCCAATGGCACAGTTTGAGTCCGTTGTTGTGTAAGGGAAGGACAGGAGGAAGTTGAAGTGCACGTTCACTATAACATAAAGGCGAGTTTCGACTGGCCGACTTGTTCTTTTCTTTAACCCCCTAAGGTTGATGTACGCACCCCCATGGAATTCTAATTCACATAATACAAAAATCTGTTTAAGGTAGAGATATCTGTTTTCCTGCATTGGATGTGTCTGGGCTACACACTAATATGACCCCTAAGAATGGATAGACTCTCACGGACACGTATATGTCGGTTGTTTTGCTCTACGACGCCCACAAGCCTCACAAGACTTGTCTGAAAGTCCCGCGGTACCAGTTGAATTTTTTTTACAGAAGTATATATGGAGATGTAAATAGAGGGGTAAATAGATGTAAAATAATAAGAATGTTTCCTTATCTCTCTCAGATACAGTAGGGCAAAAAAGTATTTAGTTAGCCACCAATTGTGCAAGTTCTCCCACTTAAAAAGATGAGAGAGGGCTGTAATTTTCATCATAGGTACACTTCAACTGTGACAGACAAAATGAGAAAAAAAATCCAGAAAATCACATTGTAGGATTTTTAATGAATTTATTTGCAAATTATGGTGGAAAATAAGTATTTCGTCACCTACAAACAAGCAAGATTTCTGGCTCTCACAGACCTGTAACTTCTTCTTTAAGAGGCTCCTCTGTCCTCTACTCGTTACCTGTATTAATGGCACCCTTTTGAACTTGTTATCAGTATAAAAGAAACCTGTCCACAACCTCAAACAGTCACACTCCAAACTCCACTTTGGCCAAGACCAAAGAGCTGTCAAAGGACACCAGAAACAAAATGGTAGACCTGCACCAGGCTGGGAAGACCGAATCTGCAATAGGCAAGCAGCTTGGTTTGAAGAAATCAATTGTGGGAGCAATTATTAGGAAATGGAAGACATACAAGACCACTGATAACCTCTCTCGATCTGGGGCTCCACGCAAACCCTGTGGGGTCAAAAAGATCACAAGAACGGTGAGCAAAAATCCCAGAACAACACGGGGGACTTAGTTAATGACCTGCAGAGAGCTAGGACCAAAGTAACAAAGCCTACCATCAGTAACACACTACGCCGCCAGGGACTCAAATCCTGCAGTGCCAGACGTGTCCCCCTGCTTAAGCCAGTACATGTCCAGGCCCGTCTGAAGTTTGCTAGAGAGCATTTGGATGATCCAGAAGAAAATTGGGAGAATGTCATATGGTCAGATGAAACCAAAATATAACTTTTTGGTAAAAACTCAACTCGTCGTGTTTGGAGGACAAAGAATGCTGAGTTGCATCCAAAGAACACCATACCTACTGTGGAGCATGGGGGTGGAAACATCATGCTTTGGGGCTGTTGTTCTGCAAAGGGACCAGGATGACTGATTCGTGTAAAGGAAAGAATGAATGGGGCCATGTATCGTGAGATTTTGAGTGAAAACCTCCTTCCATCAGCAAGGGCATTGAAGATGAAACGTGG
This sequence comes from Oncorhynchus mykiss, assembly GCF_057628025.1. Taxonomy (NCBI): domain Eukaryota; kingdom Metazoa; phylum Chordata; class Actinopteri; order Salmoniformes; family Salmonidae; genus Oncorhynchus; species Oncorhynchus mykiss. Next base: position 30,861,104 of record NC_143026.1, on the reverse strand, counting down.
CTGGGTCTTTCAGCATGACAATGATCCCAAACACACCGCCCGGGCAACGAAGGAGTGGCTTCGTAAGAAGCATTTCAAGGTCCTGGAGTGGCCTAGCCAGTCTCCAGATCTCAACCCCATAGAAAATCTTTGGAGGGAGTTGAAAGTCTGTGTTGCCCAGCAACAGCCCCAAAACATCACTGCTCTAGAAGAGATCTGCATGGAGGAATGGGCCAAAATACCAGCAACAGTGTGTGAAAACCTTGTGAAGACTTACAGAAAACGTTTGACCTCTGTCATTGCCAACAAAGGGTATATGACAAAGTATTGAGATAAACTTTGTTATTGACCAAATACTTATTTTCCATCATAATTTGCAAATAAATTCATTAACCTGTTAGAGCTCTAGGGGCGCTATTTCATTTTTGGATAAAAAACGTTCCCGTTTTAAGCGCGATATTTTGTCACGAAAAGATGCTCGACTATGCATATTCGTGACAGTTTTGGAAAGAAAACACTCTGACGTTTCAGAATCTGCAAAGATTTTGTCTGTAAGTGCCCCAGAACTCATTCTACAGGCGAAACCAAGATGATGCATCACCCAGGAATTAGCAGAATTTCTGAAGCTCTGTTTTCCATTCTCTCCTTATATGGCTGTGATTGCGCAACGAATGAGCCTACACTTTCTGTCGTTCGCCCAAGGTCTTAGCAGCATTGTGACGTATTTGTAGGCATATCATTGGAAGATTGACCATAAGAGACTACATTTTCCAAGTGTCCGCCTGGTGTCCTGCGTCGAATTCGGTGCGCAATTGCCAGCTGCTTCTACTTTACCATTTGATTCAGGGGAGAAAGCATGTGTCCAAGAACGATGTATCAATGAAGAGATATGTGAAAAACACCTTGATGATTGATTCTAAACAACGTTTGCCATGTTTTCAGTCGATATTATGGAGTTAATTTGGGAAAAAGTTTGCGTTTTGAGGACTGAATTTTCAGATTTTTTTTGTATGCCAAATGTGATGTATAAAACAGAGCTATTTCTAATACACAAGGAATCTTTTTGGAAAAACTGAGCATCTGCTATCTAACTGAGAGTATCCTCATTGAAAACATCAGAAGTTCTTCAAAAGGTAAATGATTTTATTTGAAGGCTTTTATGTTTTTGTTAATGTTGCGTGCTGGATGCTAACGCTAATGCTAACGCTAAATGCTAACGCGAAATGCTAATGCTAGCTAGCTACTTTTACACAAATGATTGTTTTCCTATGGTTGAGAAGCATATTTTGAAAATCTGAGATGACAGTGTTGTTTACAAAAGGCTAAGCTTGAGAGATGGCATATTTATTTCATTTCATTTGCGATTTTCATAAATAGTTAACGTTGTGTTATGCTAATGAGCTTGCTGATAGATTTACACAATCCTGGATACAGGGTTTTTTTCATAGCTAAACGTGACGCAGAAAACGGAGCGATTTGTCCTAAACAAATAATCTTTCAGGAAAAACTGAACATTTGCTATCTGAGAGTCTCCTCATTGAAAACATCTGAAGTTCTTCAAAGGTAAATGATTTTATTTGAATGCTTTTCTGTTTTTTTGTGTAAATGTTGCCAGCTGAATGCTAATGCTAAATGCTACGTTAGCCATCAATGCTGTTACACAAATGCTTGTTTTGCAATGGTTGAGAAGCATATTTTGAAAATCTGAGATGACAGTGTTGTTAACAAAAGGCTAAGCTTGAGAGCTAACATATTTATTTCATTTCATTTGCGATTTTCATGAATAGTTAACGTTGCGTTATGGTAATGAGCTTGAGTCTGTATTCACGATCCCGGATCCGGGATGGGGAGATCAGAAAGGTTAAAAAATCCTACAATGTGATTTTCTGGATTTTTTTTTACAGGCCTCTCTCATATTTTTAAGTGGGAGAACTTGCACAATTGGTGGCTGACTAAATACTTTTTTTCCCCACTGTATACAGGGCTTTCGGGAAGTATTCAAACCCATTGACTTTTCCCCTCAATCTACACACAATAGCCCATAATGACAAAGTTGTATTCAGACCCTTTACTCAGTACTTTGTTGAAGCACATTTGGCAGCAATTACAGCCTCAATTCTTCTTGGGTATAACATTACAAGCTTGGTACACCTGTATTTGAGGAGTTTCTCCCATTCTTCTCTGCAGATCCTCTCCAGAGCTGTCAGGTTGGATGGGGAGCATTGCTGTGCAGCTATTTTCAGGTATCTCAAGAGATGTTCGATTGGGTTCAAGTCCAGGCTCTGGCTGGGTCACTCAAGGACATTCAGAGACTTGTCCCGAAGCCAATCCTGCATTGTCTTAGTTGTATGCTTAGGGTCGTAATCCTGTTGGAAGGTGAACCTTCACCCCAGTCTGAGGTCCTGTGCACTCTGGGGCAGGTTTTTATCAAGGATCTATCGGTAATTTGCTCCGTTCATCTTTGCCTCGATCCTAACTAGTTTCCCAGTCCCTTGGCTGAAAAACATCCCCACAGTATGATGCTAACACCACCATGCTTCACCATAGGGATGGTGCCAGGTTTCCTCCAGACATGACGCTTGGCATTCAGGCCAAAGAGATCCATCTTGGTTTCATCAAACCAAACCTTTTAGGTGCCATTTGGCAAACTCCAAGTGGGCTGTCATGTTCCTTTTACTGTAGGAGTAGCTTCCGTCTGGCCACTCTACCATAACGGCCTGATTGGTGGAGTGCTGCAGAGATGGTAGTCCTTCGGGTTCTTGGTCACATCCCTGACCAAGGCCCTTCTCACCCAATTGCTAAATTTGTCCGGGCGGCAAGCTCTAGGAAGAGTCTTGGTGATTCCAAACTTCTTACATTTACGAATGATGGAGGCCACTGTGTTCTTGTTTTGGTACCCTTTCCCAGATCTGTTCCTGGACACTATCCTGTTTGTGGACAATTCCTTCAACCTCATGGCTTTTTTGATCTGACATGCACTGTCAACTGTGGGACCTTATGTAGACAGGTGTGTGCCATTCCAAACCATGTCCAATTAATTTAATTTACCACTGGTGGACTCCAATCAATTTGTAGAAACATCTCAAGGATCAATGGAAACAGGATGCAGCGGAGCTCAATTTCGAGTCTCATAGCAAAGGATCTGAATACTTATGTAAATAAGGTATTTCTGTTTTTTGTTTTTAATAAATTAGCAAAAATGTCAAAAAACCTTTTATTCAATGCACTTGTATGGGCTAATAACATTAAGGCCAAATACAAAAAAATATCAAATGGACTTTTATGGGTTAATTCGAGCGCTTTGACATCACAGGCTTGTTAGCACATTCCTAATGCACATATCCTATCCTTCATGACATAATTGTTTAAGTGTCCAGGGTAAGTGCTCTGTGCTTTTGCCTGGTACAACTTCCTAGAACATTATGAAACAGAGTTGTTTCAGACAGAGCTGTGCTCGTAACTGTTACAGGCCCAGGATGATTGTTTCCCTTTATACAACGGTTGGGTCTAACCCTGAATGCTGATTGTTTAAAACCGCATTCCAGGCGGTGTCTATTCCACAAGTTACCACCAGCTAAATCTATGACATTACAATGCCTATTCATCCTGTTCCATCTGACTGTGCAATCCACTGTCTCATCAGCACAGCCAGACAATTTATAAACTTGATATCCACTATAAAAAGCATCTAGACATTATCACACATTTCTTTTGGACTAACATTTAGTTTTCAACAGCGGAGATTTGTGTAAACCTTGCTATCTGTCTCTCTGACATTTGCAACATTGTTTCAATATTGAAATTCGATCTCCAGGTGTCCCATAGTAATGAACGTGACAAAGCAGACAGGCAGGCAGCGTTTCTCAGTCAGTCTAGCGTCACTACTTCACAGTAGAGACATTTTAACTTAAAATGCATTTGAAAAAAAAAAGAATTGGGCATAAATGCTTCTGTGCTTTAACAGCAAACTTGTATGCAATCTGTAAAAGTGAAGAAAATTGTTACATTTGGAGCCTAGTTGGTTTAGCCATGGAAAATATAGGAACCTTCCCGATAGCCATGATTTGCTGAAATAATGGCTTGGCTGGACATGCCGAGAGATGAGCTCAGATTGGTCTTCCATGTAGCACGGTTCTGTCTATAACATGACCTGGTCAGTATGTGTAGGTTATCCTTTCTAACGTGGCTTTTTTGAAAGATATCACGTAGTAGGACCGAGTTTTGAAATCAGTGGAATTAGAGTATGATAACTAAGGAGAAATTCTGCCGTTTGATTGCACATGTGCAGAGTGAGTCGAAAAGAGGTCTATTGTATAAAACACCTGTCTCCGGATTACATCTTCAAACTAAAGGCAAACATGGCATCCGTCACAGAGAGGGAGAAGCGTCCATCCATGTACAGTATATTGGTAAGATAGTCTAGCTAGTGACATTTTCAGATATTACAAATTTCTAATTTTGTCAGAAAGTCATTTTCATTTCAAGTTAAAGAGTACTGTTAGCTATCTAGCTAATATTAGCTGGCTGGCTCGCTAACTAACGTTACATATAGGATCTATGTAGTAATATTATTCGTATCTCAGAGACATTTGCATTACTAGTTATACCCTAATGTTAGCAACTAGCTAACATTGAACCCGGTTGGTAGCTAACATGCAGATTCATGCAGGGTAGTAATGTTATTAGTTGGTTCATTGTTAAGCTAGCTACTGTAGCTACATGTCTAAACAAAAGATTCCACTATCAAGTATTATGCAAGTAACCATTTCAATAGAACGTTCATGATTTCACTGAGACAACTGTCGATAGATGTAGTTGGTAAATTCGCTCTGGCTATCTACTCCGATTTCAGAGCACTCTCATCTGAGTGTGCCGGAATGCAGAACAACTGACAAATTTACGAACGCTCAATACCAGTTGAATATGGCCAGTGTCAGCAAACGTTGACAAAAAAGCATAATTCAATTGTTGCCAGCCACACAATTACAGTCACCGAAGCTTTTGATAACGTAAAAATAGCTTAACTAGCTCTGATAGGGCGAGTAAAATGGTCAGAGTGAGTTGTTCTCTCATTTGCATCTGGAAGTAGCTAGCAAGCTAGCCAACTTTAGCCAGTTAGCTTTAGTGCTTGCCAGCTGTTATTAGGTCAGAACCTTCGGACCAACTCTACTCCTCAGTCAGAGCATCCATTGTGCGCTCTGAATGATCCGAGAGCAAAACGCTCTGAATGCTCCGAGAGCGAAACGCTCTGAATTTACGAACAGACAATCTGACAATGCTCTGAGTTTATGAAAGCCCAGAGCACACTCTGAGCGCACTCTGGCAATCCAGATTGAATTTATGAACACACCCGCAGTATAAACCAGCCTTTAGTCTTGAAATCTTTGGTTGTTAAGTACATGGCCTCACATGTGAATACTTAAAGAGATGGGGGAGCTAAGGATTAAGAGGGTGTGAACGATGCTGAGTGGGTGTAGACAAAGAAAAGCTCTCCAGTAGGTTTACAAAAACATTCAAAGGGACATTTTCTCAAAAGTGGAGGTTACAAGTTGATCAACTTTCAAAGCAGAATTACTTTCCCATTGTTCCTCAACTGTAGCATATGATATACCATTTTCTAGTTCCGAGTCTCTACTTTTATCCAATATAAAAAACACCATTTCACAAATGCCGGTAGGTCACAAATGAAAAATGTAAAACAAAGGGAAGTGCAGCTAGCTTGCAGTCTTTCCAGCTTCAGTTTGAAGTGGAAGTGATTCTGTTAGCTGTGTTGTTGGCTAGCTCCTCTGAACAACAGCGTGCTGACAAGAGAGCACATTTTCCATGCCAGGCAAAATCGTGTCTCATTAACTAATTGTTATGGTTGTGTCCAAATAAATGCCACTAGAAAAAAGTTCAAACAAATGCAAATGCAGCTACTGTTGTTATTCTGGCTGCACTGTTTGACATGACTGTAAGTTAGCCATAGTTGGCTAGCTAGCAAGTAAGGGATAAGAACGCTGCCAGCCGGTATGGCAATGGAACATTTAGAACGAACGACTGGGTTGCATCCATCAATAAAGAACAGAAAAACTGAATGACTGGATTGCGTCTCTGGCAACCGAACCGCTAGAACGAACGACCAGCCGGCTTGGGTAGCAACCCTAGCTTTGTGTCGGGACTATATCTTGTGGAAGGATGAAATAGTATGAATAAATTCATCAAAATAAAAAAAAATAGGAAAATATGTCAATCATTATTTGAATATGTTGGTAACCCATTATAATAGTGATAATACCCTCGAAGCCGGTGTTTGGAGGATATATTAGCACGGTTTGCTGGCCCGAGACGAATCAACACCCGTGCCTACATATCCTCCAAACACTGGCTTCTCAGGCATTATCACTTAATTGTATTCTGTCTGTAACTGTAGAATCCTCCTCATAGGACCCTCCATTGTCAGTCAGAAGTCACCTTCAGATGTCACTCAACACTCACTGGGGGACAAGAGGACAAGGCAAGAAAGCTGGAGCCATGGGTCCTCTGTGCAGTGTTTAGTGAGCACACACATTGATACACACACACAAACAAAGTGATATACACACACACACACACACACACAAACAAGCATGCACACATTGAAAAAGACACGTACATACACATTCAGAAAAGTCCAATACAGTCTCACCCAATCAACCAGTGTGTAGTGTGTCTAATGACAAACTCAATACACCACAGCCAGGAAACAGAACCATAAGTCACTCCTCACTCTGTAAAGAAAATGTTTGTGTGTGTGAGTGTGGATTCTTTTTAATCTGACCCCCCCGCCCCCCCACCAGTCTCTTCCTGCTGTTATTCAGCACTTGCAGGACATGGTGCTTCCTGTCTGAGTAAGAACTTCCTGTGGTGTACAGGATGTTGTGGAACAATGTGAATCTCTTCACATAGACCAACCAGGCTTCCTTAGACTTCAAAAAGACCCAACGTTAGCGACATTCCCAAAAGGCCACAGATCAGCCTTGTTAAGCAATTTCATCTACAACCTTGGCATGCCTTCCAGTCCCCAATTCTTAGCGGCCTATTCCCTTTTCCGTAGGTCCTTGGAAAGGACAACATTCCTGAAGCATTGTAGTAAAAGAAACAACACAAGGTATTTTTGAGGGGGGTGCTTCCATCTGACTATTATTAGATATAGGAATTACTCTTCATTCCCGGCCTGCCTGTCAACGGTAGCAGTGAGGCATTCATCACAGCCAGTGCAGCTCTGATGAGAAATTCCTTTGACAGCGAAGAAAAAAGTAAAGGGGGAGACAGGGGAGACCTGACCCCTCATCTGACAGCGACAGGAGAAGGAAAAGAGGAAAAGAGGAGAAGGGGAGAGGGAGACCAGAAGACCTGACCCTAAATCTAACCTAGGGTATCTACCCTGAAGGGAATCTCGGAGGTGGAGTTCAGCCATCAGCAAGACAAAAAGGCAGTTTGTGGAAAGCTGTAGCAGGAAAATAGGGAAGAGAGGGACCTGGGAGGAATGGTGTAAACGGCATTCCGCTTGAGGATGGCAGAGGGAGAGACAGAGAGAGCAGCTGGGGAATGATGCGGGTCAGACATGGTCACTGCGGGTCACACTCCACCTCTCAACTGAGGTAAACAACACCTAGATCCTCACATGGTTTTCTCAGGAGACTGTGTGCGAGATACATCCCTACACCATGTATCACAACAGGGCAAAACAACACCAAGCTCATCATCTGATCACACAAGGATATTTTGCAGTTGGTTTCTCCATTAACACTGCATTAGTTACTGTATATACATTACAACAGAGCTACACACCAGCTAACACGTCATGGAAGAACAGTGTAACTTTGTAGCAGAATTATAGGCTACATATTATAACCAGTAATACAATTTCATCCTAGTTGTTTCCCATGTACATAATTTCAAAGCGTAGGAATGTTTAAAACGTGGATTAGAATATACTTTTACCTTGCTCTCCATAGAAGAAACCTATTGAACAGAATAGCATGGAGCCCAATTCCAAAGCAGTATCGGTAGACTGGTTTCCAGGCTCGGAGTTTCTGAGCAGTAAATTGCTCTTTCTTTATCATCTCCACACAGAAGTTCCTGTGTCTACTTTGCTGTCTAAGCCAGAGATATATCAGTACAACGTCAGGACATGAGAATAGCGTGGTACATGATTGGCAGAACAGTCCCAATTCACAGGCTAATGCATGCCCTCAACTCCATGCCAATCAAAAGTTAGTTTGTTGCTGTATTCATTAGTGAAAACCACATATACCAAAGTGGAAAGCTCAAGCTCCTGGACATCAATGTAACGATGTAAGCTGAAAGTCTGGAAGCAAGGTCAGAGAGTGAATACATTTAATAAATTAAAGAACAAAACAAGAAACACAAACAGCGCACCAACTTAGAACAGGAAAATTACAACTGGGGATGAAACCAAAGGGAGTGACATATATAGGGCAGGTAATCAAGAAGTGTCATTATGCACCTAACGCTGGTGACAGGTGTGCGCCCTAACGAGCAGACTGCCTGCTGACCTAGAGGCCGGAGAGGGAGCACACGTGACAGTACTCCCTCCCCAATGCACGGCTCCAGCCGCAGGGCGCCGACCAAGATGACGATCCCGGGGATCATGAGCGGACCGGTCAACTCTGCTAACGCACGGGAACCTGTCCTTCTGGGCTTGGGAGCATGACGACCTAGAGCGCCGGAGAGAGATTATACGTGACAGTACCCCCCCAGCGTTTTCGGCTCCAGCCGCAGGAAGCCAACCACAGGGACGATCCCGGGGTTCGGGAGCGGACCGGTCACCTCCACTGAGGCGCAGAAACCTGACGAACCGGCTGTGGAGTGAACATGATGAGCCGGCTGAGACCTCCCCGGTTACCCCGGCTGAGGCATGGGAACTTGTTCACCCAATTTCAGCATGGGAGCCTATCGAACCCGCTGAGGCATGGGAGCCTACAAACTGGCTGAGGCCACCCAGATAGCTCCGGCTCCAACACCCGGACCCGACATCACCCCAAACACAAAAACAAGAAGAGAAAAAAAACACTCCATTATGCTTCCCTTTGATGAGTCGTCATTCTGTAATGATGGACGTTGAAAGTCGGCAAGCAAGGTCAGGGAGTGAAAACATTTATTAAATAAAAAAACAAGAACCACAAACAGCGCACCGACATAGAACAGGAACAATAACGCCTGGGGGAAGGAACCAAAGGGAGTGACATATATAGGGCAGGTAATCAAGGATGGGATGGAGTCCAGGTGAGTGTCATTATGAGTCTAACGCTGGTGACAGGTGTGCGCCCTAATGAGCAGCCTGGAGACCTAGAGGCTGGAGAGGGAGCACACGTGACAATCGACTACTGTGGAAAAATGATTTATGGCTAGAAATTCAAAAATGATATTACAATACCTCATCAGAAGCTTATTTAATAGACGTTTTTATATCAATATCAAATAATTGTACATTTACTGACACAGACCATAATAATCAAGTTCCTTACTGTATCTCAGGCAAGAATTTTGTAGGACTGTCTGGGAGTGGTCTGACTGGGGAGGGGAAAATTGAAAACTAGCTGTTATTGTCAGAGGTCTGGAACAACTAGCTGTTATTGGCAGAGGTCTGGAACAACTAGCTGTTATTGGCAGAGGTCTGGAACAACTAGCTGTTATTGGCAGAGGTCTGGAACAACTAGCTGTTATTGGCAGAGGTCTGGAACAACTAGCTGTTATTGGCAGAGGTCTGGAACAACTAGCTGTTATTGACAGAGGTCTGGAACAACTAGCTGTTATTGGCAGAGGTCTGGAACAACTAGCTGTTATTGGCAGAGGTCTGGAACAACTAGCTGTTATTGTCAGAGGTCTGGAACAACTAGCTGTTATTGGCAGAGGTCTGGAACAACTAGCTGTTATTGGCAGAGGTCTGGAACAACTAGCTGTTATTGTCAGAGGTCTGGAACAACTAGCTGTTATTGGCAGAGGTCTGGAACAACTAGCTGTTATTGGCAGAGGTCTGGAACAACTAGCTGTTATTGGCAGAGGTCTGGAACAACTAGCTGTTATTGGCAGAGGTCTGGAACAACTAGCTGTTATTGACAGAGGTCTGGAACAACTAGCTGTTATTGGCAGAGGTCTGGAACAACTAGCTGTTATTGGCAGAGGTCTGGAACAACTAGCTGTTATTGGCAGAGGTCTGGAACAACTAGCTGTTATTGACAGAGGTCTGGAACAACTAGCTGTTATTGGCAGAGGTCTGGAACAACTAGCTGTTATTGGCAGAGGTCTGGAACAACTAGCTGTTATTGGCAGAGGTCTGGAACAACTAGCTGTTATTGGCAGAGGTCTGGAACAACTAGCTGTTATTGGCAGAGGTCTGGAACAACTAGCTGTTATTGGCAGAGGTCTGGAACAACTAGCTGTTATTGGCAGAGGTCTGGAACAACTAGCTGTTATTGGCAGAGGTTTGGAACAACTAGCTGTTATTGGCAGAGGTCTGGAACAACTAGCTGTTATTGGCAGAGGTTTGGAACAACTAGCTGTTATTGGCAGAGGTTTGGAACTCCCATTGTTATTGGTCTATTAACCAATTTACCGCATGGCGATGCCACCACGGAAAGCCGAACCTCCCGCCCATGCATACATGCTGATTAGGTCTTGTGTAGATTGTATTTTCAACCAGCAACTATCAGGAATTAACACTGGTAAAATAAATCACACTTTTACAGTGTTAGTTTTATCAGCTGTTGTACAATATGATACAGAACACAGGGAAAAACATTATTTTGACTGCACTGGGTCTTTAAACATTAGCATTCCTGAAATGAGATTTGGAAAATGAAGTAAGCGCTGGATAATGTGGTTCTTGTTGGGTCAGTAGCACATGGCTAGAGAACAATATCCTTTTCTCTGTAGGACAGACCATGTTGTGTTACCATTGGATATGGAGACATGACCACGGGTACATTATGGTCACATAAAGTTCAGATGAGTTATGAAACTTGGTTAATTAACGTCATGTACTCCATGAGGTAGTTATGAGCATGAACAGGTCAGATAAAGGGTCAAATAGATAGTGAGTAAACAAGGAGATGAATATGACATAGACGTTGTACTGTTTGACCATCAACATGATCTATTGGCTGTATCGTGCCTGTGGGAAAAGGACTGGGCTATCTGTTGTTGTTCAAGGTGCTTTGGAGTGCATCCTAAATGGAACCCTACCCTCTATGTAGTCATATAGAGCCTTATGGGTCCTGGTCAAAAGTAGTGCACTAAATAAGGAATTGGGTTCTATTTGGGAAGAAGCCGTGTTCTCTCTGTGGGATCAATGTGCTACACACAGAGATAGAGAGAGCAGGGTGTTCTCTCAGCTAATGTCAGCAATGAAGACTCCCCAACTGGCTGTATAACACCTCCTAAACACAACACCACCACACACACTCTCTAACACAGTTGTTAGGAGTCAAGGTGACATAGGGATGGAATTACCTGACATCTCCCCAGGCAGGGAACAGGGTTACAGAACAGGCTGTACTGAAGAAGATGATGGAGTGAGATACAGAACAGGGAGTGAGAAAGAAGGAGATGGACCTCTGGGCAGTGGAGGGTGGGACTGAGGGATGAGAGAGAGAGAGAGAGAGAGAGAGAGAGAGAGAGATGATGAGAGAGAGAAAAAGAGGAAGGGAGAGCGAGTGATGAACATTTTAGCAATAAACCATTATCAACTTCCATCTCCAGCCCCAACTAACCTCACAACGTAACTATGAGCTTGTGGAACCTGGCAACGGAGTATGGAGAGAAAGATCTGCCTTAAAACTCCCTGTGTGGAAGTGTGTGTTTATCGACTGGTGAACGGCTTGTTCACTGACATAGTGAGTGTGTCTCATCCCTCTCTACACAATACTTGCCAAAGCACTGCTATGGCAACCGGTGCCATTAACGCACCCATCAGGCAGTCACTACCTACACAAACACACATGCACACGCACACACATACACATCCACACGCAAACACACTGCATGGAGGGTGAAGAGAGGGGCCTGCTGGATCTTCTCCCCACAGCCAGACGTCAAAGGCTAGTTTGTTGTGGATGTCTTGTTGTGGACACCACACAACCTCCTATGCCAACCCACGCCTGTACACTACACACTCAGAGGGAAATTAGGTAGGTAGTGACAAGAGGTTTGTCGGGACGAGAGGAGCTGGACAGAGAAGCTACATCCCTCCCTCACTTGGCAATGGCAGTCCTGTCAACCATTTCAAGTCTCTTCTGAACTTTGGGCCTGGGTGACTGTTAAGTTGAGCACTTAAGGACAAAAAAAGCTGTATGCAAATAGAACATGATTGATCTGCTTGCACTGTCCACCTCTCCCTCAGTCTCTCAGCTCTCCTGCACTTTATAAGGCCTTAGAAGCAAATCCCCACTCACCAATGTTCCTCCACACTGTTCCTGAATCAGTGCCAAGCAACATTTCGTTCTAAATGGATGAAGGCAGACTGTTCCCATAGCCCATTCCCACTGTGTCTCACAATGCTGCTTCTAAGACCCCAGCACGCTAAAGCCTCAGAGGAAGCAGCCACACAATCACCGCCACACAAACAAACAAAAGAGCTTCTCTTCATTATCTGGGGATTACCAAGCCATTGTGGCAGGGATTTAAGAAAACATTTCATTTTAGGCTGAGGGACTGAGCTCCTGTAGAACCCTGTAGAGAGAGAGGGAGCTAACGCAAGGCTGACCTTATGGCAGGGTCAAGTCTAGAGGTTTGGTTAGTGGGGTGTGGGTTGGTACGATAAGTTATGAAAATATATGCACTCACTACTGTAAGTCGCTCGGGATAAGAGCATCTGCTGTATGACTAAAAGGTCAACATGTTAAATGGCTGGCCCACTTGGTTGCAACACCACCTGATGGGGATTGGAGCTGGGAACTTTGGACAGACCGCCTGGCTGCATTCTGCAGACTACTGGGCGTGGGCATTCTGAATGGCAACTTATCATGGCTACGTCCCATGGAAAAAGGGTACCATTCATGACGTCCATAACTTGGTAGCCTCATACTGAATCCCAAGTTGACCTTCAGCTCCTAGGTACTTGTGCAGATCTGAAATTATTATATTTTAGGACAGCTACAACACATTAGGAACACCCTCCTAACATTGAGTCGAACACCCCCCCCCCCCCCCCTTTTGCCCTCAGAACAGCCTCAATTCGTTGAGGCATGGACTCTAGAAGGTGTCCAATGCCTTCCACAGGGATGCTGGCCCATGTTGACTCCAATGCTTCCCACACTTGTGCCAGGTTGGCTGGATGTCCTTTGGTGGTGGACCATTCTTGACACACTCAAACCAGTGCGCCTGGCAGCAACTACCATATTCCATTCAAAGGCACTTTACCTTCAGCCTCTGAATGACACACATACACGATCCATGTCTACAATTGTCTCAAGGCTTAAAAATCATTCTTTAAACTGTCTCCTCCCCTTCTACACTGATTGAAGTGGATTTAACAAGTGACATCAAAAAGGAATCATAGCTTTCACCTGGATTCACCTGGTCAGTCTAGGAATCATAGCTTTCACCTGGATTCACCTGGTCAGTCTCATGGAATAAGAAATGTTTTGCATAGTCAGTGCATATCCTATACTCTGAACTTGGTCAGTCAGAGGAGGATTCCTCTAAATGTTTCTTGCTTCCAGCTAGAGTTTTCTCTTGCCACTGTGCCATTGCCATTGTGGAGTGGAAACATCTAGGAGCAACAAGTTTTCTCTTGCCACTGTGCCCTTGCCATTGTGAAGTGGAAACATCTAGGAGCAACAACTGCTCAGAAGTGATAGGCCACACAAGCTCACAGAACGGGTCCGCCGAGTGCTGAAATACGTAAATTGTCTGTCCTTTGTTGCAACACTTCCGAACTGCCTCTGGAAGCAAAGTCAGCACAACAACTGTTTGTCGGGAGCGTCATGAAATGGGTTTCCATAGACGAGCAGCCACACACAAGCCTAAGATCACCATGCGCAATGCCAAGCGTCAGCCGGAGAAATGTAAAACTCGCCGCCATTGGACTCTGGAGCAGTGGAAATGCATTTTCTGTAGTGATGAATCACGCTTCACCATCTGCCAGTCCGATGGACTAATCTGTGTTTGGAGGATGCCAGGAGATCACTACTTGCCCCAATGCATAGTGCCAACTGTAACGTTTGGTGGAGGAGGAATAATGGTCTGGAACTGTATTTCCACTGCCAGCCCTCTTAGTTCCAGTGAAGGGAAATCTTAACTCTACAGCATACAATGACATTCTAAATTATTCTGTGCTTCCAACTTTGTGGCAACAGTTTGGGGAAGGCCCTCTGCTATTTCAGCATGATAATGCCCCTTGCACAAAGCGAGGTCCATACAGAAATGTTTTGTCAAGATCGGTGTGGAAGAACTTGACTGACCTGCACAAAGCCCTGACCTCAACCCCATCGAACACCTTTGGGATGAATTAGAAAGCCGACTGTGAGCCAGGCCTAATCGCCCAAAATCAGTGTTCGACCTCACTAATGCTCTTATGGCTGAATGGAAGCAAGTCCCTGCAGCAATGTTCCAACATCTAGTGGAAAACCTTTCCAGAAGAGTGGAGGCTGTTGTAGCAGCAAAGGGGGACCAACTCCATGTTAATGCCCAAGATTTTGGAATGAGATGTTCGACGAGCAGGTGTCCACATACCTTTGGTAATGTAGTGTACTTGGCAATGGCAGATCTCGGATCACATTTCCAAATTACAGAACTTGTCAATGTAAATGTTAATACTAATAATTATGACTGTGAATAAATGTTTCCTTAAGAGGTTGAATAGTTTGTTTGACATTGAGCTGTTCAACAAAGGGAGTCTCCGATTAGATTAGAGAACTGGCTGGGTGGAGGCCAACACTGTACTGGCTGGAGCTGTCATTCCTCATCTCTCTCTCGCACACGCGCGCGCACACGCACGCACGCACACACACACACACACACACACACACACACGACTCTGCGCACCTGTGCTCACACACGCACACGCAGGCACGCACACACGCAAAACAATAATATTTGGTACCTTCATAGTTGTGAAGAATAGAAAACAATGAAGACTCATTGTCAGGGTGCAGGGACAATGTCTACCATTTTTAAATGAAATGACACGTAAAAACATAGTTACACAAACAGAAGCACACAGAGTCCTCCAGTTTAACTATGGCCTGTATTATCTCTAGGAATGGCAGGAAATCTTTAAAGCAGGCAGGCACATCTCTTTAAGTTGCATGACCATTCTATTTGTTTTGACAAACAGTCAGTCACAAAGAAAGGCGTCCATGTCAGAACATTCTGACACTCCTTCATAAGCCCATGAAAACCTCATTCTGATGGCTCTTCTCAGAAGACCCTCTATCGCAGTCGCCCAGATAGCCTGCTCTTTCCCCCTCATGTCAGTGTGACTGTCTATCTCCAGAGCCACAATGTCTTCCCCTTTTCCTGCCTGTCTAGCAGCATCCCCTTGGAGGAATGCACATACTTAGCTAGCATTCTCCCTGCTCTAAATGGGTCCCTCCTCGAGTCTCACAGTATATTTACCCCAGTACACTGAAGGGTATTTGGATCATGCGTTACCCATTACATCTATCTCTATCTGGGTTGGCATTCACGCCACGTAGCGCACCACACAAGCATTCTTTCAGTTGTATGTATAGCCTAGCATCATGCGCTAACCTCGCAGAATAATGTAGCAGGGTGTGAAGAGAAAATGTGTCACAGGCCACAACTCATCCCTACTAAACCCACTTAGTACATTTTTACTGCATTAGCTCTATCTGACAGTTATCCGAATGGGGTGAGGCAGGAAACAATGACCTGTGTTAACAGGCCACATAACTCTTTGGAATGGAGTGTCTAGACCAATCAGGAATGGGCCATTGTCACTGTGGGCGAGTACAGAAGGGTTCTCTATTCCCTATGTCAGGGGTAGGCAACCCTGGTCCTGGAGGGACGCAGGCACTTCATGTTTAAGATTGAACTGATCTGGAAGACCAGGTGTGTTGAAATTAGGTAATCACTGAACTGATAATTTAGCTCAGTTGCTCTGGTGTGGTGTCTAGTTAGAACAAAATCTTGCTGTACCTGTGGCACTCCAGGAAAAGGGCTGACTACCCCTGATCTATGTCATCAACTACTTTTGCCCAGAGTTCTTAGGCTGCGATTCAAACCAACGCAGATAAACACCATCGCACTGCGATTGACTTTTAGAATGTTTGCGCTGTATCAAAGGTGTAATCATGGTAACAGCCATAAAAACAGAAGGCCAACTTCCTCATTAATGTCTCTTTACCTTGATGCATGCTCCATCCTTGTCATTACACCTGCCTCTCTCCCCAAAAGCTGAATTCCCCCCAACCCCCCTCCTCACTTCAATCAGCTCCAGTCCCAGCAGGCCTTTCCAAGTGGCTGGCGGAACAGAAAAAGTTAGAGAGAGAGAAACTAATACCGGAGACTATTACTCAAAACAGACAACACTATGTAACTATGCCAGTACCTTAGTTTATTCTATGACAAAGTAAGACACAGGATATGTATCATGAAGATCTATCCTTGCCACGTTAATGCCTCTTCACACACACACACACACACACACACACACACACACACACACACACACACACACACACACACACACACACACACACACACACACACACACACACACACACACACACACACACACACACACACACACACACACACACACACACACACACACACACACACACACACTCACACACACACACTTACTTACTTACAGTCATACCCTCCCGTTCATCCTCTTCCCAAAACCTCCCTGCTGATGATGTTGGAAATAAACAAAGAATGGCTCATGTATCATGAGCATCATGTTTGGATAAAAGGTTGGTGAGTTCATATACGTTCTAAACCCATTTGTACTGGTCATAAAGGAAAGAAGAGATGGGAACCTTACTGGAGATGATTACTTACAAACCTCACAAAACCCATTGAGAAACTCCCCTGCTATAGGCCTACATCATGTATTGTGTATGTAATGTCAATAAAACATGTATTTCAATTACTATATAAACTCCAGTCAAGACAAGCTTGGATAAACTGTGAAATACCATTTATCAAACACCATATTTAAAACCTACATGCGCTCCAGTCAGGCATTTTTGAATGGAGAGGGGGGCCTTGGCGTGGGTTGAATGTCCTGTACACACTCACAGTTTACTCCACTCCACAAATATTTACATGTTACCCATTTAGCGTTTTACTAGATGACTCCAGCTCCAGTGTCCCACATGAGACTGACCCCCTGATGACCCTTTGTCCCCTCGGATGGTCCCAGCCAACCAGAACACCGCCATATGTTTACCCAGCATCCTCGCTGTTTGGAGTGGTACACTCTTAGTAGAACCCTGTGCCAAATGCTTTAACCGTAACTGTGTTCTCTGAGACCAAAGTAAACACCAATACTGTAGACCACACAGTGTCTTTACATGTGTTTTGGAGCTAGCTAAGCTAACAGAATGAGACAATGTCAACGTAACAGTTGTTCTCTGTCAGTGTTGGACTTCACTACAACAACACTACTCTATGCACAATTCTTATCTACATCTTGATTCAGTTGTCGTTCCCTAAAGATAGAATGGTTCATATTTAGCACTGTGTTTGCCATACAGAGATTTGTCTGGTTAACTGTCTTTTGGGACTGTTGTTAAGGGTCAGAATAGCAGGCCTTCTAACAGCAAGGCTGTGCCCTTCACCCACTATGCCCTCTAGCTAGTAGCTGAGGAACTACATTAGAAACAAACACTGCCCAGTTTGACATAATCCTCAGATGTTGTAAGAAAGTAATTGAAGTTATTTGATTCGAACTTGCAGAGGAAGAAATGGCTGCTGACTTGACAGAGAGGAAAACTACACAGAGATTACAGAGTTCTAACCTCCCTGGAAAGCTCCCTGGCCTTGACTCTGAAATTCACATTTTTATCTTTCTCAAGGCCAGAACTTTCAATGAAATTGTCTTCTACTTCAATTGCTTTTCAGCCAAGCAAAACATGAAGTCTTCATCCATGAACCAAAAGTCATGACCTGTATATGATGTCAAGGCACTTTCAGGTCATGACTTTGAAGACTTCATAGGGTTTGATGTTAGTGATCAACTCTTCTCTATTTTCTCCATCCGGTTCCTATTGGATAGAACAGCGAACAGCTTAACTGTGATTGAAATTACATTACAAATTCTTATTTTCCACTAGGCTACCCTGCCACCCCAATGACCAGGACAAACTAACTGAAGACAGTCTTGTCCTGCCAGAACATGCTTATAATACTACTGCTTCTCACAAACCCCAGAAGGATGTTGCAGTTGTTGAACCAATACATCATGGTGGAGGATAGAGGGAGGATGGATGAGTTCAACATAACACCAGACCATCTTTCATCTCACCATCCATCACTCAGTGTGAGGTGTCTGTCCCCCACTGTCTCTAAAGAACACTCACACATCAGCGCATACACACACACACACACACACACACACACACACACACACACACACACACACACAACCACTCTCATAATATGTTTTATTTAATCCTGATGGGCAGGTATGTGTTTATGTGCGTGTTTGTGTGTTTGTGTGTGTGTGTGTGTGTGTGTGTGTGTGTGTGTGTGTGTGTGTGTTTGTTTGTTTGTATGTGTGTGTGTATCTGTGTCTGTGTGTGGGTTTGGGTGTGGGTGTGAGTACATACCGGCATGTTTGTATATATTTATGTCAGTGCATTCTTGTGTGTGGTGCTGCATGAAAACGTAAGCTCCCTCAGTAAACACAATAAAATTATGTTTCCCTAGCCTGTTACGATTGCATGTGTTTATGCAGCCATTTCAAACACAGATCCAACTCCCATCAACTTAATGGCTTGACCTTGTAAACTCAGATTACCTCGGCACCTATGTCACCTGGAATGCTCTCTATGCACTTTTCTAAACACTAATTCCAAGTGTAACCCAATGACAATAACCTGCAGCTCAGTCAGACAGGTATATATATGAGTGTGATGTATCTGTGTGGAGGAGAAGTTGACAAGGAGTTCAGGCACAAGTGTGACCAACGAAAAAATAAGCCATTGTGATTTAGTCATCACATTGAGATTGGCTCCAGCACACTCTTGGTGTGTGCCACTCTAACTCTCTTGCTCTTTCTCTCTCTCCCTGCCCTTATGAAGGGGCACTAAAGGCTTCTAACACAGGGAAAAACAGCAGAGCGGAAAGAAAGAAAAGAGGACAATAGCATGTAAATCAGAACTATTAAAGGACTCTATAAACACCCCAGAGCTAAGAGGAAAGATTTAGAGATAGAGGAGAGAAGAGACACGAATAGAAGAGTGGACAAGAGATGCCAACATACACACACCAACATTTTCCCTTGTCTTTCTCCATAGTGCGAGTCGATACTCATGGAATAATAAGGAATTCCCCTCGACCACGCCTACAATTTGGGGGAAAAAAAAACATTATTTCCCATTGACCCCAAGTGTAAAAGAGCCTACTTTGACTTCAATTTTTTCTTACACAGAAATAACAAAACATGCCGAAAAGCCTCTGTGTTCTTCAAAGTACATGTAACCAGGTCAAAAATCAATGCTCCCACATAGGGAAATAAAGCCTGTGAGAAGAGCCCTGTGGCTTCAGGTTATTCAGCGTGGGAGAGTGGGAAATGTGGGGACCCGGTGTCCAAGTAGGCTGTGTGTAGCTATGTGTGTGTGTCACAGGTAAGACATTTAACTTGTTTAGCATAGTCCGTTAGTAACGTCACTCACTGTATATGTTTGTTTGTGTTGTTGGTCTTGGCTGGCTTAATGTTCCGCTAGCACTCACTCATGTGGCTGCTAGCACCGTCATGAAAAGGGGCCTGAGGGAAGCCTGACAATATTACGTTTTTAGTAGTGAGAACATGGGAGCAGGCAATGTTGAAAAGTAGTGTTTAGACATGTTGTACTTTAAATTTAGCTTTGTAATTGACTAAAACAATGAGAATTTTTTTAAATTGCATTTGA
Source organism: Oncorhynchus mykiss (assembly GCF_057628025.1). Classification (NCBI taxonomy): domain Eukaryota; kingdom Metazoa; phylum Chordata; class Actinopteri; order Salmoniformes; family Salmonidae; genus Oncorhynchus; species Oncorhynchus mykiss. Next base: position 30,841,032 of record NC_143026.1, on the reverse strand, counting down.
AAAAGGTCAGGTCTTGCTGTGAGCCAATGGAGAAACCTATCTATCTAATACCGACTGGGTCTATCCTTCTCATCTACAGTGATGTTTGGTAACCCAGAGTGACAATCGCTAAGTGACGAGGTGTCTCTGACAGCCTTGGAGAGCTTGCCATTGATCCATGGGGGAGCTGTGTATAAATAACCCACAATGCCTTTCTCCCACTGTCCAATAGGAGGTGGCGCTGACGGACAAATCTACGAAATAACAATCAATATCTTCTTCATCTAAGAAAAATGTATCCACACGAGTTATGTAGAATATCTACAAGGTGGAATTTGTGTTTCACCTTCTATATCAAGTCCTGCCCGTAAATAGTTAACTCCTTCTGATGTAAACCACTGACACATCTCTACGAAGGTTCAAGTATGTTTCCATCCATGCCACATGGCATCTTTATGCTGACTAACTACACACTCCAGCACTTTAAAGGCTACCATAATTTGTCTACATCGTATATACACAGAAACAAGGCTCGGGGCTATGTTGGATACTGCAGTGTATAAATCCCTATGGTGTACACCAGGGCTGACAGCACAAGGGAACTAGGTATTTTGTTGTAGCACAAGAAGAGAAGAGTTTTTAACTCAGATGGACTATGTGGTAATACTGTAGGGTCCATTCATACCCTGTGTCCTACTGCACTCTATTTTGTGTAACAGACAACAGAATGCAGTAATGCACATACACAAAATAGTTCAAATTGTTGAACCTTCTAAAAAAACACAAAAGGAGTGTGTGCATATGTATAAAGTTCACATGTGTGCAATCTAAGTGTCACATGATCTGTCACTGATTACTGAGATCATATACACCTATTCTGAAAGGCCCCAGAGTCTACAACACCCCTAAGCAAGGGGCACCACCAAGCAAGCGGCACCATGAAAACCAAGGAGCTCTCCCAAACAGGTCAGGGACAAAGTTGTGGAGAAGTACAGATCAGGGTTGGGTCCTAAAACAATATCCGAAACTTTGAACATCCCACGGAGCATCATTAAATCCATTATTAAAATATGGAAAGAATATGGCATAAAAACAAACCTGCCAAGAGAGGTCCGCCCACCAAAACTCACGGACCAGACAAGGCATTAATCAGAGAGGCAACAAAGAGACCAAAGATAACCCTGAAGGAGCTCAAAAGCTCCACAGTGGAGATTGGAGTATCTGTCCATAGGACCATTTTTAGCTATACACTCCACAGAGCTGGGCTTTACAGAAGAGTGGACAGAAAAAAAGCCATTGCTTAAAGAGAAGAATAAGCAAACATGCTTGGTGTTTGCCAAAAGGCATGTGGGAGACTCACCAAACATATGGAAGAATGTACTTTGGCATTCAAGGAAAACGCTATGTCTGGCGCAAACCCAACACCTCTCATCACCCCGAGAATACCATCCCCACAATGAAGCATGGGGGTGTTTTTCATCGGCAGGGACTGGGAAACTGGTCAGAATTGAAGGAATGATGGATGGAACTAAATACTGGGAAATTCTTGAGGGAAACCTGCTTCAGTCTTTAAAAGATTTGAGACTAGGACAGAGCTTCACCTTACAGCAGGACAATGGCCCTAAGCATACTGCTAAAGCAACACACAAGACATTTAAGGGAAAACATTTAAATGTCTTGGAATGGCCTAGTCAAAGCCCAGACCTCAATCCAATTGAGAATCTGTGGTATGACTTAAAGATTGCAGTACACCAGCGGAACACATCCAACTTGAAGGAGCTGGAGCAGTTTTGCCTTGAAGAATGGGCAAAAGTACCAGTTGGCTAGATGTACCAAGCTTATAGAGACATACCACAAGAGACTTGCAGCTGTAATTGCTGGAAAAGGTGCCTCTACAAAGTATTGACTTTGGGGGGGGGTGAATAGTTATGCAAGCTCAAGTTTTCAGTTGTTTTGTCTTATTTCTTGTCTGTTTCACAATTAAAAATATTTTGTTGTGTAAATCAAATGATACAAACGCCCAAAAATCTATTTTAATTCCAGGTTGTAAGGCAACAAAATAGGAAAAATGCCAAGGGGGTGAATACTTTCGCAAGCCACTGTATCTAATGGGATACAGTATTAACATATAAAGTGTATCCCAAGTGGTGCAGTGGTCTAAGACACTGCATCTCAGTGCATGAGGAGTCACTACAGACACCCCGGTTTGAATCCAGGCTGTATCACAACCAGCCGTGATTGGGAGTCCCGTCCGGGTTTTGCCGGTGTAGGCCTTCATTGTATATAAGAATTTGTTCTTAACTGACTTGCCTAGTTAAATATGTATATACTGAATTCTAGTAATGGCTCATCCTAAATACACCTTTTCTATTAACATACTGTCTATATACACCACTATATACATATATATTTATATTCCTGACTCTGACATTGCTCGTTCTGACATCTCTTAATTTCTTTCTTTTTACTTTTTGGATCATGTGTGAAATGTTTTGTATTGCTACAGTAGGTATTGCTGTATCTGGTAAATCGCTCCATGGGACAGAGAGAACATTTTCCAATTTTATACCACATTTCAGGCAGTTCTGATCATTTTTCCATGGGGCAAAGATAACATTTTTGCTGTTTTATAGAACGTTTCCTGCAATTCAATGCCACGTTAGTGATATCTGAGTGAGAGTGATTTGAGGTCAGGGCCTTTGGGCATGTGCCCTGCATGCCCGGGCGGTGTTGGGCCATGATTTAGACAGCTGGCTAAACTAATTTACCAATTTAAAATTTGTTAGCTAACATGGCTAATTGAGTATGACTGTCAGTGACAAACATAACAAGAGAAAAACTGCTGATCTACAACCAAATGTTGTGTATTCTTCTTTTTCTATAATCCACATGTTCATGTCTTTAACAGCTCCAACCAAAGCACAATTTGTAAATCCCTCCAATTGGTCAAGCTATTGAACCAACTTTACCCTATGGATCTCCTCTTTTTGCAGCACATGATAGTTTACATTCTGCTTACACACAGATAGACAAGTAAACAGACATATGCACACACAAGCACCTTAAACACACACACGCACACACAATCTAGATCTCACCTAATTTAGAGATGCCATGTGATTTAGTGTGAGGGACTGACAGACCTTTTAAATAATGGAAACACAGAGCTGTAGAGCTCGGTCCATGACGCCAATAGGTAGTAAAATTACTCCCAGAATCTGCCAAGACCAATAGGCTCAGCCTGCTAGCTGCATTCCTAACTCCATACAGAGAACGAAACGCCATTTAAGGCTCCATGTCAGACCAACAACTAGAGCTCTCTCTCTCTATCTCTCTCTCTATCTCTCGCTTTCGCTCTCTCTCTCTCGCTCTCTCGTTCTCTCTATCACTCTCTCTCTGGCACTACACCGCCAGGTCACTGACATCCTCCCTGTAGGCTGACTCATCATCACCGGTGATCAGGCCTACCACTGTCGTGTCGTCAGCTAACTTAATAATGGTGTTGAAGGCGTGCGTCGTGGGTGAACAGGGAGCACAGAAGGAGACTAAGCACACCCCTGTGGGACCCCTGTGTTAAGGTTCAGCCGTGGCACAGGTGATGTTGCCTACCCTCACCGTCTGGGGTCGGCCCGTCAGGAAGTCCAGGATCCTACGAGTCCTAAGCTTAGTGACGAGCATGGAGGGTATAATGGTATAATGGTTACCTAGGTGGGTGAGGGCAGTGTGCAGAGCAATTGAGAATGCGTCATCTATGGATCTGTTGGGGCGGAATGCGGAGCGAATTGCGGCTACTTCCTGTTTCTGCTTCTGCTTGTAAACAGGAAGCAAGAGTACAGAGTCACGATCTGATTTGCCAAATGGCGGATGAGGGCATGCCTTGTATGCTTACTTGTGGGTAGAATAGCAGTGGTCTAGGACTTTATCGCTCCTAGTCGCTGGCAACCAGAAAGGCAGCCTCTGGGTGTAGTTTTTCTGCTTGTTTATAGCCTTGTACAGTTCGTTAAGCACCAGATTGTTATTTTTTATTGTACTGAGGTGGAATGTATACAGCAGTCACGATAACAGCTGAAAACTCCCTCGGGAGATAGAAGGGTCAGCATTTGACCATCAGGTATTCCAAGATGGATGAACAGTGGGTCGACACGTCCACCACACTGGAATCAGCACACCAGTTGGTGTTGATAAAGTGGCAAACCCCTCCCCCCCTTGATTTTCCGACTCCACAGTCCTGTCGGCCCGGTGAATAGAATCCATCGAGTTGGATAGCCGTGGGGGATATCTTCTCCAAGAGCCATGTTTCTGAAAAGCAAAGAATATTGCAGTTCCGAGAGATCCGTTGGTAGCAAATCCGCGATCGGAGGTCATCCATCTTATTATCAAGTGACTGTACATTGGCCAGTAGAATGGCCTCTGCTGTGCTCTCAGATGCTTAGTTACCACCTACCAACAGCTAACAGTCACACTATTGGCCAACATAGCTGTTTCGACCTAGGCTAATTCAGTACACCAACCATACCTACTGCCTCTCTTAGCCCTTTCTCCTGCTCTTTCTCCCACTCAAACACACTCAATCACACACACACACACACACACACACACACACACACACACACACACACACACACACACACACACACACACACACACACAACCACTCTCATAACATGTTTTATTTAATCCTGATGGGCAGGTGTGTGTATATAATAATAATACAGGTTGTTTATCATTGGTGAGTATAAGTTGAGGTGAGGTTTTGCTCCTGCTCAATGGAAAAATGTGAAAAAGAGAACCAGACACCGCTTGCCCTCTAGTGGGTAATGTTGAATACTGCAAACTCAACTGTAATGACATTCTAAGTTCTCACGTTCACCACTCGATGGCGGCCAATCTCTAAAATGTAGACCCGTTGTCTTTCCCACTGAACCTATCTTATGATGAGAAACAACCTATTCATGGTATCACAGATCATACAAAAATAATATTAAAAATATTTACAGTGAATGCCTGATTTTTCCTGTATGATCAGTCTTATATCGACACAGGCCTTTAAAACATCAAATCAAATTGTATTTGTCACATCGGCCGAATACAACAGCTGTAGACCAAATATGGCATAGTTTCTTGGTACTAGTGTGTATATGGCATTAACCTATGTGATTTAGTGTGTGTTTGTGTGCGCATCTGTGCATGCATGTATTTGTATGTGTGTGTGTGTGTGTCTGTTTGTGTGTGCGCACACTGTGTGTGTGTGTATGTGTGTGTCTGAGCATGGTTCTGTACTGACCTTCCTGCCAGAGAAGAGCATGCAGAGCTGGTGCATGGAGCCTCCGTTCTTGGTCAGCTCCTTCTTCAGGGTCTTAGGCGAGGGCAGCGTCCAGCCCCCCTTGTGGGCGTGTGTCGGGTCCAGGCAGTTGATGGCATTGTCTGAGGTGAAGCCAGTGGCGCGTGGGTCCTGTAGCAGACTGCCCTCGCTGTGCGTGCGGCGCCGCAGGGAGTTCTGGACACTCAACCTGCCGCCGTGCTTCTCGCAGGCAGAGCCCTCCACCATGCTACGACGCTTACTGTCGCTGCGCTCTAGGTAGGTATCATCGCTGTCATCTTCCTCATCATCATCGTCATCTTCATCATCGTCCTCGTCATACTCTTCGTCGGTGTTGGGCGAGGAGAGGGCATCGGCGCTGAAGGAGCGGTCTAGGCGGAGCTCGGGGATGACGAAGGAGGATGAAGAGGAGGGGTGGGCGTTGGTGTCGGGGGGGTCTGACGGGGCTTCGTCATCTGTCCCCGGGGGTTTCACATCTCCTCCCTCCTCCTCCTCCTCCCTCTCTCTTTCCCCTCCCTCCTCTATCTCTGCTTCCTCCTCACCCTTCCTCTCCTCCTCCCCCTCCTCCACCTCCTCCACCTCCTCCTCTCTTTCCCGCCAGATCTCAGGCTCAGTGCCCTCCATGCTCTTGCTGTCCTCCCACTCGGTGGAGGGCGGTGGGGTGGGTGGCACCTTGTGCTCCTCTCCGTCGCCCAGTGGGGTGCAAACCTCCTCCAGGGGGGTGAGAAGCTCAGAGGGGTACGGGTTGCCCAGGGTCAGGGGCTCTGAGGGGCTGGAGGGGTAGGGGTAGAGGTGGTCCTCTTCAGACCCTGGCAGGGGTAGGCCTTGTCCTCCTCCCAACTCACATGGAGGAGTATCCACCTTGGGCTCCAGCATCTGGAGGGAGAGGGAGTTATAAACACTGTCACACTGCACATTTATTGCATATCAAGGGCTTGATGAAGTGGATTAGAACATGAATCACATTTATTAGCACTGGGCTAAAGCAACAGTCAACCAGAGCCCTGCTGAAATGGTCCCAATGACTAAAAATCTATTAAGACACATCCCACTTTATTAAATCAATAGAGAAACAAGCCTATACCAACACCAGGCCTGATCTAAATCTTTGCTCCTGACCTCTTATTGACAGCAATCCATTACAATCCTATTGCCCTGTTTGTGCGTTCCGTGTCTGGGAGACTAATGGCTCCATACCAACTATCAACAGTGAAGGAGAAGCCAGTGATTTTGTTTGTATGTTGAGTTTAGCCAGGAAACAGAGGCCACGTGTGTTTATGATGACGAGATTGATACCGCCTGTTTGACTTCCCTTCATGCACTCACCACACACGCACGCACGCACGCACGCACGCACGCACGCACGCACACACAGACACACACACACACACACACACACACACACACACACACACACACACACACACACACACACACACACACACACACACACACACACACACACACACACACACACACACACACACACACAGCTCAGCTTTCCAGCAGTAGCATTGCTTGTTGGTTCAGACACATTCCTGGTACTTTATCTTCCTGTCTGGTGTCACACAGACACACTCTGGCCCAACCACTTCAGGGCCTCTGGGACAGACGGGAGGGAGCAATGTGGAGGAAAACAAACATGTCCTCCATAGAACCTCTTGGCTCAAACCCCTGAGTATTTCTGAAACCCTCCATCTACACCATCACCTCACCACCATCTCTTCTCCATTCATATTCACCTTTACCTTCTTTCTCCCATCTCTGTTTTATCTACTCTTGCCCTTCAACCCCCTCCCCTCCCATTGTCTGTCTTCTGGTGTTGGACTCTGCTGAGGGAGCTGTACTATACAAGGCAAAGCCACTACGGCGCTACACCACACAAAGTCATTATTCAGTTGATTGTTTTACCTCTCTGTCTCTCCTTGTGTGTAAAGCGCTTGAACAGATTCTGTCAGAGCTAAAGTGTTGGCCAATTTCATTAGTGCGTCTAACAAAATGGTGATACTTAACATTCATTGACTTGTCTCTACTTAAATCTCAAGCAGTGATTGGGATGTTGAACAATGGAATGAGGGCGCAATTTTGTGATAATCAGGGTGAAGGAGAAAACGTGCATTATCACTGAATTCCATTACACATTCTATTAAAACTCCTCAACTGCTGCACTCTACTGAAACGGCCCAATCGCTACCAACCTGACTACCTATTGTTCTCAAATACACGGCTGTAGATAAAGAGTGGGACACGGCATCCTACCACTCTTAATGTTTTGACCTCAACAATGCTAATGCTAAGCTAATAGCAGTGGCCGGCTCAAGCCTTTTAGTGGCCCCCTTCTTGACAGTGGAGAGAACGTTTTTTTGTTTTAACATTCAGTTCTAAAGGCCCAGTGGAGTCTAAAACTAGACTTTCCGTTGTTTTATATATTTTACCGGCAACACTTGACACCGAGCATCATAAAACGTTATGCCACAGTCATAACCATTCCATAATATTTCATAACAGCTGACTTAAATAACTTGTCATAATCGGCTATAATATGGTCATAACACTGCCATGACACATATGTTTTGACCTGTTGTGACATATATTGCATTATCTATGGCTGGTTATGACACCTACATTAGAGTGTCAAAACCCACATAACCTACCACACAAGGTGGTTGTCAACAGTATGTTCACGTTATTTATACAAAAAATATATATTGACCATGTTAAATTATCATTGTAACTGCACACACGTTGATGTCAGAGATGAACCTACCCTATTGGTCTGTTGCTGATGACTGGGATGACTTCAGGAGCAGATTTCAGGAGCAGGACAAGACACCTTCTTTGTGACTGATGACTGACATATGGGCATGTAGGTGACAGGCCTATCTGGTTTACATGATTATGATGGTCATAATGCTTATTGACAGTGTCATAAAGTGTATGTTCTAAGTCCAACTAAAGTGACACAGGATGATCATAGACCATGATATGAGCGCAGAGGTGCTCTTTAGGCAGGCTTTGATTGAGCTAGGTGCTCATATCACAAACTAAGCAGAAACAGAAGTATTTTATCCCTCTTCCTCCCCCAAATTTGCCCCCCGTACCTCTCTCGTCTAGACTTAGGAGCGTAGGAGCATTTCTTAACCAGGCGTATAAAAAGACAGTCTGGAACACACAGGGGTGAGAGCCTATTCCTTGCTGTGAGAGGGCCTCATACTGATTTAAAGTTCACTAGTTACAGATAACCACACATGCAGTCACAAGACAACATCTGTCCATATATGCTCACTCGAGACCCTCTCACCCTCACTTACCCTCGATGTCCTCCGCTCTAAATGCTCCCACCCTCCGCCCGAGCCCCGAGCTCTGAGGCAAAGGTTCCTGATGATGGGGCTGCTATTTTTAGAGTGAATTACACTTTCATAAGCAATAGGGTAGCAAGAAGAAAACAGGACGGAGGATTTTTTTTTAAAAAACACTCTCTTCCTTCTCTCTCTGTCCTCCCTCTCTTTTCTTTCCATCTATTGCTCTCTCTCTCTCTCTCTCTCTCTCTCTCAACCCTCAGGGTCAGAGGCATAATCAGATTGGATATCAAGGGAAAAAACAATCCACAATTCTTCTGATTGTAATCAAACAATCACAGTATTCTTACTAGCCTCAATAGTCCTTGCTCTGACCATTTCATGCTTTAAAAATACCCAATGAACAGCTGGAGTATAAAATACTGTATTTGTATGAATATTTGTTTGAATAAGTGAAGCTAAGATTTGAAATAGTTAGTATCTATTAAACCATGGTAATTCATATGTAATGCAGACACACTTTCTCTCTCTCTCACACACACACACACACACACACACACACACACACACACACACACACACACACACACACACACACACACACACACACACACACACACACACACACACACACACACACACACACACACACACACACACACACACACACACACACACACACACACACACACACACACACACACACACACACACACACCTTCCCTCTGCCTCCCTGTCCAGTGGAGATATGGCAGGAGACACAAAGGAGCCACTTGTCCTGTCAGATACACATGTTTCATCTCAGAGCCCAGCATAACACAGCCATTTGCTACCATACTGGGCCGGCCACACACACACACACACAATGCCCTCCAAGAAAAGATGCTCATGTCCAGTGAACGGCCATGAAAAGAACAACGGTCTAAACAACCAACCACAAAACCACAACTCCTCCTAATTCATGTCATCTTTGTCCAGCCCTGTCATGTGTTTTATGGCCATTGGCTAAGAAGTCATTACTCTCTCTTACTCTCCCCTTGCTGACGTGAAATCAGAGGGGGCAGAGATTGAGAGCAGTGAAAGAGGAGGATGAAAGAGAGCTAACCTTGATGGGTCAAAAGCTCTCTGTGTTTCCGTGAGAGGAGAGGACTGGGTAGAGGACTGGGTAGAGGACTGGGTAGATGACTGGGTAGAGGACTGGGTAGATGACTGGGTAGAGGACTGGGGAAGGGGTCTGGGGAGGGGAATAAAGGACTGGGTAGAGGGTTGTGGATGGGTCTGGGGAGGGGAGGAGATGACTGGGTAGAGGGTTGGGGAGGGGTCGGGGGAGGGGAGGAGAGGACTGGGTAGAGGATTGGGGAGGGGTTTGGGGAGGGGAGGAGAGGAGAGGAGAGGACTGGGTAGAGGATTGGGGAGGGGTCTGGGGAGGGGAGGAGAAGATTGGGTTGAGGATTGGGGAGGGGTCTGGGGAGGGGAGGAGAGGACTGGGTAGAGGATTGGGGAGGGGAGGGGAGGAGAGGAGCACAGGTAGATCATCAAAGATTAGCATTTCTCAATCAGACCACTAGCACAACCTCCATTATTGACCCAGTGTTGATCACAGGAGCTGAATGGAAACACGAGATGGGATGGGCGGATGATGAGAGCCCAGGGAGGAGAGGAGGAGTAGGGGAAGAAAGAAAGAAAGTAGCAGAAGAAGAGAGGGGATGAGAAAAGAGGAGGCAGAGGGAGAACAGGGGATAAAGGACATTAGAAATATGAAGGAAGAGTGGACAACAAGATGTGGAGCGATGGGGAGGGAGGAATAGTGGGGGAGCAAAATGTCTTACACGAGCATTAACAGCATTAGGGCAGGCTAACAACCATGTAGCCAGGAAGAGCCTGCCAACCTGAGGATGCATCACTTTTCACCTCTGACCTCATGGGGGTTACCATGGAGACAGTAGACCCCCCTTAGGGCAGGTGTGCATTGTTGAGCTCTTGAGGAATATTGTCCTGCCCACAACTTTGTGCTATTCTCTTCTCTCTCTCTCTCTCTCTCTCTCTCTCTCTCTCTCTCTCTCTCTCTCTCTCTCTCTCTCTCTCTCTCTCTGTGTCTCTCTCTCTGTCTCTCTCTCTCTCTGTCTCTCTCTCTCTATCTGTCTGATCTAGCTCTAAGGAAGTCTGATGCTAGCATGTTTGATGCAACTCTCTAGGCATCTCAGAGGCACCAGAGCTCCCAGGTAACAGCCAAACCACCACCTACAGGGGCAGCACACTGCAGCACACCAATGGCTAATAACCCGCCTGCCTCACTGAGAATGATAGGGGAAAGAGGAGGAAAGAGGAAGTAGACTAAGAACATAAGGCTTCAAAGGACGGCGCTGGGTAATTGGGTTGAGAAACACTTAGCTGGGGCTCCTTCTTCCTGCTATCATAGAAGCCCAGGGCAGTTTGAGAGAACAAGACAAAACCATTAGACCCTCCTTCAATTACAAACTATCCCTCTCTCCATGTCTCTCTGTCTATTGCTCTCTCTCTCAGTGTTTTTCTTCTCTCATTCTTATCCCTAGGAAGACAGAAGAAACACTGCACTTTTTGGATACTTTGAAAAGAAATCTTATCTTCCTCCTTTCCCTGAAGTGACAGTGTCACTGATCAAATGTGAAACCAAGGGTTCCATTGACTAGCTTCAACCACCCAGTCATATTAGATAAGATTAGTGATGAGCTACAACCACTCAGTCATGTTAGATAAGATTAGTGATGATCTACAACCACCCAGTCATGTTAGATAAGATTAGTGATGATCTACAACCACCCAGTCATGTTAGATAAGATTAGTGATGATCTACAACCACCCAGTCATGTTAGATAAGATTAGTGATGAGCTTCAACCACCCAGTCATGTTAGATAAGATTAGTGATGAGCTTCAACCACCCAGTCATATTAGATAAGATTAGTGATGAGCTACAACCACCCAGTCATGTTAGATAAGATTAGTGATGAGCTACAACCACCCAGTCATGTTAGATAAGATTAGTGATGAGCTTCAACCACCCAGTCATGTTAGATAAGATTAGTGATGAGCTACAACCACCCAGTCATGTTAGATAAGATTAGTGATGAGCTACAACCACCCAGTCATGTTAGATAAGATTAGTGATGAGCTACAACCACCCAGTCATGTTAGATAAGATTAGTGATTAGCTTCAACCACCCAGTAATGTTAGATAAGATTAGTGATGAGCTACAACCACCCAGTCATGTTAGATAAGATTAGTGATTAGCTTCAACCACCCAGTCATGTTAGATAAGATTAGTGATGAGCTACAACCACCCAGTCATGTTAGATAAGATTAGTAATTAGCTTTCAACCACCCAGTCATGTTAGATAAGATTAGTGATGAGCTACAACCACCCAGTCATGTTAGATAAGATTAGTGATTAGCTTCAACCACCCAGTCATGTTAGATAAGATTAGGGATTAGTTTCAACCACCCAGTCATGTTAGATAAGATGAGTGACTGGCTTCAACCACCCAGTCATGTTAGATAAGATGAGTGACTGGCTTCAACCACCCAGTCATATTAGATACGATTAGTGATGAGCTTTCAACCACCCAGTCATGTTAGATAAGATTAGTGATTAGCTTCAACCACCCAGTCATGTTAGATAAGATTAGTGATTAGCTTCAACCACCCAGTCATGTTAGATAAGATTAGTGATGAGCTTCAACCACCCAGTCATGTTAGATAAGATTAGTGATGAGCTTCAACCACCCAGTCATGTTAGATAAGATTAGTGATGAGCTTCAACCACCCAGTCATGTTAGATAAGATTAGTGATTAGCTTCAACCACCCAGTAATGTTAGATAAGATTAGTGATGAGCTACAACCACCCAGTCATGTTAGATAAGATTAGTGATTAGCTTTCAACCACCCAGTCATGTTAGATAAGATTAGTGATTCGTTTCAACCACCCAGCTTTAACTTCCTGACTGATGTCTTGAGATGTTGATTCAGTACATCCACATAATTTTGCTTTCTCATGATGCCATTTATTTTGTGAAGCGCACCAGTCCCTCCTGCAGCAAAGCACCCCCACATCATGATGCTGCCACCCCGGTGCTTCACGGTTGGGATGGTATTCTTTGGCTTGCAAGCCTCCCATTTTTTCCTTCAAAGATAACGATGGTCATTATGGCCAAACAGTTCTATTTATGTTTCATCAGACCAGAGGACATTTCTCTAAAATGTACGATCTTTGTCCCCATGTGGAGTTGCAAACCCTAGTCTGTCTTTTTATGGCGGTTTTGGAGCAGTGGCTTCTTCATTGCTGAGCGGCCTTTCAGGTTATGTCGATATAGGACTCGTTTTACTGTGGATATAGATATTTTTGTACCTGTTTCCTCCAGCATCTTCACAAGGTCCTTTGCTGTTGTTCTGGGATTTATTTGCACTTTTTTTCCTCTCTAGGAGACAGAACGCGTCTCCTTCCTGAGCGGTATGATGGCTGCATGGTCACATGGTGTTTATACTTGCGTACTATTGTTTGTACAGATGAATGTGGTATCTTCAGGCGTTTGGAAATTGCTCCCAAGGATGAACCAGACTTGTGGAGGTCTACAATATTTTTCTGAGATCTTGGCTGATTTCTTTTGATTTTCCCATGATGTCAAGAAAAGAGGCACTGCGCTTGAAGGTAGGCCTTAAAATACATCCCACAGGTACACCTCCAATTGACTCAAATTATGTCAATTAGCCTATCAGAAGCTTCTAAAGCCATGACATAATTTTCTGGAATTTTCCAAGCTGTTTGAAGGCACAGTCAACTTGGTGTATGTAAACTTCTGACCCACTGGAATTGTGAAATCATCTGTCTGTAAACAGTTGTTGGAAAAATTACTTGTGTCATGCACAAAGTAGATGTCCTAACCAACTTGCCAAAACTA